>NC_053045.1:7500-307500 GCF_003473485.1 Medicago truncatula
GTTGTCAAGCCGATTCTTCCTCAACGAAGATGTATTGTATAAGAGGAACTTTGATGGGGTCCTGCTCAGATGTGTGAATAAGCATGAAGCAGGAGAGTTAATGCATGAGATACATGAAGGCTCTTTCGGAACTCACTCATGTGGGCACGCCATGGCAAAGAAGATATTGAGGGCTGGGTATTACTGGATAACAATGCATGTTGATTGCTACAATCATGCCAAGAGATGCCACAAATGTCAAATCTATGCTGACAAGATTCATATACCACCATCTATGCTCAATGTCATCTCTTCCCCGTGGCCCTTCTCTATGTGGGGCATTGACATGATTGGTCGGATTGAACCAAAAGCTTCCAATGGGCATCGCTTCATATTAGTGGCTATCGATTATTTCACCAAGTGGGTTGAAGCAGCATCTTACGCCAATGTGACCAAGCAGGTAGTAGTCAGATTTATCAAGAACAACATCATCAGCCGCTACGGTGTTCCCAACAGAATCATCACAGACAATGGCACAAATTTGAATAACAATATGATGAAAGAGTTGTGCGATGACTTCAAGATTCAACATCACAATTCTTCTCCTTACAGACCACAGATGAATGGGGCAGTTGAAGCTGCAAACAAGAACATCAAGAAGATCATACAGAAGATGGTAGTTACTTACAAGGACTGGCATGAAATGTTACCCTACGCTTTGTATGGATATCGTACCTCAGCGCGAACCTCGACAGGGGCAACCCCTTTCTCTTTGGTATATGGTATGGAGGTTGTACTACATGTAGAGGTTGAGATTCCTTCTTTAAGAGTCTTGATGGAAGCTGAATTGTCTGAAGCTGAATGGTGCCAGAGCAGGTACGACCAGTTGAATTTGATTGAGGAAAAATGTATGGCTGCTTTGTGTCATGGACAACTATATCAGTCAAGGATGAAACAAGCATTCGATAAAAGAGTTCATCCCCGTGAATTCAAGGAAAGAGATCTTGTGGTCAAATGTATCAAATCCTTTCAACCAGATCCTAGGGGCAAGTGGACACCTAACTATGAAGGTCCCTACATGTTAAAGAGAGCTTTCTCTGGTGGTGCTTTAATTCTTACAACTATGGATGGAGAGGAGTTACCTCGTCCCGTGAATTCTGATGCAGTCAAGAAATACTTTGTCTAGATATATATATGTAAAAGAACAGCTCGGTAGGTCGAAAACCCGAAAGGGTGGCTTAAACCAAAAATGAGCGTCTCGGTGGATCGAAAACCCGAAAGGGCGGTCCAGGCAAAAATTAGAGACAAAAAAAAAAAAAAAAAAAAAAAAAAAAAAAAACTTATCCTGATAGATCGAAAACCCGCAAGGGCGATCTATGCAAAAATTAAGGATCGAGACAAGTAACTGCATCAGATGAAGCATCACTCGCCCGAGACACCTTGACTGTCAGAACTCTAATATTGAAGCATCCAAACTGTGGAATTCAAAGTTGTTAAGAAGTATAGCGGTTATTGTGTTCAATGTATCTGTCCCATATAATTACCATATTCCAACTCTTTGTAATATGTGGTGTCATGCCTTTGGCCGGTTACCATTTCTATTAAATCAATTTGAGTATGTGCCTCTTTGTTGGAATTCTTGTTTATTCTATGTGCAAAAAAAATCTTTCTTCCATTTTGAGTATTAGTACTTAAAGCAAAAACTTAGAAAATCTTTCTAAAAATTTTATGTTTTCTTTAAAAAAATAAAAAAAAAGACAAAAATGACAAACATATTATCTTTAAAAAAACATGTATCATATA
Organism: Medicago truncatula; assembly: GCF_003473485.1. Lineage (NCBI taxonomy): Eukaryota > Viridiplantae > Streptophyta > Magnoliopsida > Fabales > Fabaceae > Medicago > Medicago truncatula. The sequence goes on from NC_053045.1 coordinate 9,283, forward strand.
AGTATGTGTCAACAGTTGGTCCGAAACAAGCAGGTTCAACAAAGAAGAAATAGTCATTGTAAAAATAAAAAAAAAATAAAAAAAAGAAAGTAGGTCGAAAACCCGAGAGGGCGGCCTAAACAAAAAAAAAAGAGCGCCCTGGTGGATCGAAAACCCGAAAGGGCGGTCCAGGTAAAAATTAGGGGCATACAAAAAGAGAAAAAGAAAAAATGTCTCCCCGGTGGATCGAAAATCCGAAAGGACGATCCAGGCAAAAGTTAGGGATTTCAAAAATATATACAAAAGGCAATGACTATTCAACCATGAAAATACGGTGTTGCATTGTTGAAATGGCGACTTCTACCCCAGTTTGTGAGGACTTACCCCAGCAGTATGTTTAAGGGATGTACCCCAACAATGGTTGATTCATCCCCCGTGACTTTATCCCCAATGAAGGTTTCGAGTTTTCGTACAGTGACGCCGGGCCATTGTCCTTGTAGACCTGCCCAGTCTCGTCTCAACAATCTTACCATTATACCGTCATATGAGTCTCATACATATTCATTCATTCATGCATACATAGCACGCATATAAATATCATCCATACATAGTTGCATTTTTACCCAATGGCTTATTTCAATATCCTCAGATATCACCCCCAGTGTGTCTAACTACAAAATGTCATCAAATCAAACTTGTTCCAAAGTGGCAGGTCTCACCAGTAATCAGTCCATACAATTCCCCTTTGTCTTCAAACAAATTCTTTTTCCCCTCAGCTTTACCCTTATCAAGTTATTCCCCACTGATATCAAGCTTTATAATGTCTTCATGTTTACTGTGTGTTCGCTATCCCACAATGTTAGCAAACTCTGTCGGTCCGTTTTGTCTTTATTTTCGCCACTCGTCGGTAATCATGTCTTTATTTTCGCCACTCGTCGGCAATCATGTCTTTACTTTCGCCACTCGTCGGCTAATCATGTCTTTACTTTCGCCACTCGTCGGCAAATCATGTCTTTATTTTCGCCACTCGTCGGCAATCATGTCTTTACTTTCGCCACTCGTCGGCCAATCATGTCTTTACTTTCGCCACTCGTCGGCAAATCATGTCTTTATTTTCGCCACTCGTCGGCAAATCATGTCTTTATTTTCGCCTCTCGTCAGCCAATCATGTCTTTACTTTCGCCACTCGTCGGCAAATCATGTATTTACTTTCGCCACTCGTCGGCAAATCATGTCTTCACTTTCGCCACTCGTCGCCCAATCATGTCTTTACTTTCGCCACTCATCGGCTAATCATGTCCTTACCTTTACCTTGAAGCAATGTTAACAAACATTATCATTCATACTCCAGCCGTTTCAAGCTATCTCACAACAATCATAAGCATTATCTATCAATTCCTTCCCTAGTGATACATATCCATTTATCCCCCAGTCAGTCTTTATGTATCATCTGTACATTCATGCTTGCATCATGTTTGGTCATATCATCACCTTCATTAGCATCGCATCACTGGTATTTCAAACGGTCCAAAATTGGCGTTTTGTTTATATTTAAGTCTCCTCGACCCTGTGGTTTAAAAGTTCCCCCTTTTAAAACCTTCGTGACGAAGAAACTTAAATAGGGGCATCTGTCATACCCCAAATTTGGACCGTTTAAAATCTTTTTGTCCATATTTTGAAATAGTCCACATTCTCTTTTATTCGTTTTTTTTTACCATTTAAAACTTGTGTTTTTTGTCTTTAATCATTTAAAAACTTTTATGTTGCATTTAAGTCCCCGCTTGCATTTTTACAACATTTAAAATCACTTCATCTGCATTTATATAACGCGTTTTATAGTGTTTTTAGTCTTAACAGTCAAAGGTACGAAATTTCGACAGAGAGGTTACTTTGGAGTACCTCATTTTGGTTTCCGAAAGAGACTTTTTTTTAATTTTATTAATTCATTTTCTCCATCTTTATTATTATCTTTGATTCTCATAATTTAATTTCCTCTTTTATTTTTTCATCATTTGATTTTAACTTTACAAGTATTTCCTTTTTTAAACTTTTTTATTGTTCTTTTAAGTCTTTAGTTTCAGTCATGTCCAGGTGTCCAAAATCTATTGGTCCTTTAATCCAAAACCCTAGTTTTTAGCAGTATAAATAGCTGCAATTACTGCTACAGTAGTGGAGAGAGAAAAAAAGGTCATAAAAACGCGTCAGAGTCAGAAAACGGGTCAGATTGGTCCCTATCACATACAAACACCTTTTCCCTTTCTCTCTCATCTAGTTACAGATCAAAACACCACCAAATGATGAACACTTCATGAATCCTCATGAACATTCATGAACACAAAATCACAGAAATCACATAAACAACAACAATTTTCCTTTGATTCACATATTCCGAATTTCAACAGAAACAACACTAATCATCATCATCGATTACAACACACAAATCCAACTCAAACCGAACCAGATCTAAGCAAAACGAACCGAACCGAAGCAAAAGGAAAGCAAATCGGACTGGATTCGAGCTGGATCGGAGGAATCTAGCAAGAAGGAAGTGAATCCGAGCTTAAAGTAATAGATCCGGTCTTCTTCGTTTTGAAACCGAAGGTAATTTCACTCAGACATTCTTTGCTGGATCTAGCTCAAATCTCTCTGCCCTTTTTAAAACTAACACCGGATTTGTATAGAGGAGAAGGAGAAGAAGCTTTTGATGTAAAAAAATTTCAAAAAAAAAAAAAAAAGCTCCGACGCGGCGGCGCTATGGCCAACCACCGCGCCGGAGCAGCTCCGACCACTCCTCCTCATCTTCTCCGACGACGTTCTTTTAGAGAGAAGGGAGAGCTTCTCTCTCTAAGTTTAACTTAGAGAGAGAAGGTTTGTTTGATTTATGTTGTTTTTTTGTTGAAACCACTTTATATAACCTCATCATTTTATTTTAATTCAATGTGTGTTTTTCCATCGTATTATCGTGTATGGTTAAAGCTAGGCCGTCAGATCGTAGATCTAACGGCCGATGATGCATCTCATAGGTGGTTGAGTGTTTGTTTCTTTTATGTGGAATATTGCGTGCCTGCTGTTGAACCGTCAGATCGTTGATCTGACGGTCACTGTGCTTCCAGTATATCCTTCCTTTTTTCTGTTTTTTTAAACCGTTGGATCTTAGATCCTATGGCTGTGATGAGATCTTGGGATTCAGATCTGGACCTCTGGATTCATCCAACGGTCCAGATTAGATCCTGCTGAGCCAATATTTTTTATTTCTTATTTTTAATTGTCTTTATTTTTAAATACTGTTTTTACACTTTTTTTGACATTTTTGTATTTAGAAAAATTCCAAAAATTTTGTTCTCACCATTTTAATTTTCTCTAATTTTAAAAATCCATCCTATTTGTTTTCTTTTAAAAATTTTTTTGTTTATTTCTTATATGATGATCTTAATTGTTGCTTGTCTTAATTCCTTGCTTTTTATTACTTATGTCTCATTCACCATGATATTTCTTATGTTACTAACGATTTAATTTTTGTCTTGAATCATAGCATGCACATTTAATTTTCTCATCATTTTGTTTTGTCATTGATTTAGTTTGTATAAATAGGTAATTGATGTAATTTTATTTCTTGCATTTTTATTTTGGCATAAAGGCCTTAGGGTTGTATTTAGGAATCGATGTAATAATGTAGGTAACACAAGCACCGACACTACCACAATTTATTTACCGCTTTCCGCTCGTTTTTTTACGACGTTACGTTAATTTTCACCGTTAGTTTAGAAAAAATCCTTTTTCTCAAAAAAAAAATCAAATATGCAAAACTTCAAAATCATTTTCTTAATAACTTTTTTCCTTTATTTCTTAATCAAACTTTCAATCAACCTCACTCATTTCTTTTATCTCATGCCTTGAGGCCTCTTTCTCTTCTTAAAACCATTTTCAAAAATCTTAAAATCAACCTAACCCACCAAAGAATTTTTTTAGTGGAACTACGTCGGTTTTGATCCCTTTCCCAAAAGGGCACGTAGGCAGAGGACTTGTCCTTCCAAATCAAATAAAAATAACCAAAAACATACTCCTTCTCCCTCCATTCTTTCACTTAGATTTTTAGGTAATAATTTTTCAAGTAAGCCAAATGAATTTAGCACAAGATAATCTAGGTAAGCGGTTCCTTCGGAGTACCGAAGTCGTTTAGGGTGCTTAACACCTTCCCTATTCGAAACCAACCCCCGAATCCAAAGTCTCGATAAGGGTTTTTACTCATTTTTTCCCTTCCCACGAATAAAAATTGAGAGTTCAAAGATTGACGATTCAAATCAATCAATGGTTTGATATCCGAAAATCGGGGAGCACAATTGTGTTTCTGCTTTGGGTCTTGAATTGTCTGATATGAATGGAGAGATGGTTGTCGAAACTCCAGCTAAGGGTTCGGTGACTACTTCTCTCGTATGTTTGAAATGTCCTTTGTCTATGTTTGGTCGTGATTTTATAATGGACTTAGTTTGTCTACCCTTGAGTGGTATGGATGTGATTATGGGTATGAACTGGTTAGAGTACAACCACGTTCTAATTGTTTTAGCAAGTCTGTGCATTTCTCTTCCGTCGAAGAGGAAAGTGGTGCAGAGTTTTTATCTACTAAGCAGCTGAAGCAACTGGAACGCGATGGTATCTTGATGTTTTCATTGATGGCTTCTTTATCTATTGAGAATCAAGTAGTGATTGATAGGCTACCGGTGGTGTGTGAATTTCCTGAAGTTTTTCCAGATGAGATTCCTGATGTGCCTCCAGAGAGAGAAATCGAGTTTTCTATTGATCTTGTTCCTTGAACGAAGCCGGTGTCGATGGCACCATATCGTATGTCTGCTTCCGAATTATCTGAGTTGAAGAAACAGTTGGAAGACTTGCTTGAGAAGAAATTTGTTAGACCAAGTGTTTCACCTTGGGGAGCGCCGGTTTTGCTAGTAAAGAAGAAAGATGGTAGTATGAGATTGTGTATTGATTATCAACAGTTGAACAAGGTAACTATCAAGAATAGGTATCCACTTCCGAGAATTGATGATTTGATGGATCAGTTAGTGGGTGCACGTGTTTTCAGCAAGATTGATTTGAGGTCAGGTTATCACCAGATTAAAGTAAAAGATGAAGATATGCAGAAGACAGCTTTCAGAACGCGTTATGGTCACTATGAATATAAAGTTATGCCTTTTGGTGTTACCAATGCACCTGGAGTGTTTATGGAGTATATGAATCGCATCTTCCATGCATTTTTGGATCGGTTCGTAGTTGTGTTCATCGATGATATTTTGATCTACTCCAAGACTGAAGAAGAACATGCTGAGCATCTGAAGATTGTCTTGCAAGTGTTGAAAGAGAAGAAACTTTATGCCAAATTGTCTAAGTGTGAATTCTGGTTGAAAGAGGTGAGTTTTCTTGGCCATGTTATTTCTGGTGATGGTATTGCTGTGGATCCGTCTAAAGTTGAAGCGGTATCGCAATGGGAGACTCCTAAGTCAGTTACAGAGATTAGAAGCTTCTTGGGTTTAGCTGGTTACTACAGAAGATTTATTGAAGGGTTTTCCAAGTTAGCTCTTCTGCTAATGCAGTTGACTTGTAAAGGTAAAACTTTTGTGTGGGACGTCCATTGTGAGAACAGTTTCGGTGAACTGAAGAAACGTCTGACGACTGCTCCAGTTTTGATTTTGCCAAAGTCAGATGAACCTTTTGTGGTATATTGTGATGCGTCCAAGTTGGGTTTAGGAGGTGTGCTTATGCAAGAAGGTAAAGTGGTAGCTTATGCTTCAAGACAGTTGAGAGTTCATGAGAAGAATTATCCTACACATGATCTTGAGTTAGCGGCCGTAGTCTTTGTATTGAAGATATGGAGACATTACTTGTATGGTTCGAGATTTGAGGTGTTTAGTGATCACAAGAGTTTGAAGTATTTATTCGATCAGAAGGAATTGAATATGAGGCAGCGTAGATGGCTAGAGTTGCTGAAAGATTATGATTTTGGTTTGAATTATCATCCAAGTAAAGCTAATGTTGTTGCAGATGCCTTGAGTAGGAAGACATTGCATATGTCCGCTATGATGGTTAGAGAGTTCGAGTTACTTGAACAGTTCAGAGATATGAGTTTGGTTTGCGAATGGTCACCTCAGAGTGTGAAACTGGGTATGCTGAAGATTGATAGCGAATTTCTGAAAAGTATCAAGGAAGCACAGAAAGTTGATGTAAAGTTTGTGGACTTGTTGGTTGCTAGAGATCGGACTGAAGACAGTGATTTTAAAATCGATGATCAAGGTGGGTTGAGATTCCGAGGGAGAATTTGTATTCCAGACAATGAGGAGATTAAGAAGATGATTCTTGAAGAGAGTCATAGAAGTAGCTTGAGTATTCATCCGGGAGCTACGAAGATGTATCATGATTTAAAGAAGATTTTCTGGTGGTCTGGTTTGAAGCGAGATGTGGCACAGTTCGTGTATTCCTGTTTAGTTTGTCAGAAGTCGAAAGTCGAGCATCAGAAACCTGCTGGAATGATGGTACCTTTAGATGTGCCAGAATGGAAATGGGATAGTATATCAATGGATTTTGTGACGAGTTTGCCGAATACTCCTAGAGGGAACGACGCAATTTGGGTCATTGGTGATAGATTGACGAAGTCGGCTCATTTTCTACCGATTAATATTAGTTTCCCTGTTGCCCAGTTGGCAGAGATTTATATCAAGGAAATTGTAAAGTTGCATGGTGTTCCTTCGAGCATTGTATCAGATAGAGATCCAAGATTTACTTCTAGATTTTGGAAAAGTTTGCAAGAGGCTTTGGGTTCGAAGTTGAGATTGAGTTCAGCGTATCATCCACAGACAGATGGTCAGTCGGAGAGGACAATTCAGTCGCTAGAGGATTTATTGAGGATTTGTGTTCTTGAGCAAGGAGGAACTTGGGATAGTCATCTTCCGTTGATCGAGTTCACATACAATAATAGTTATCATTCTAGTATTGGAATGGCACCTTTCGAGGCTTTATATGGTCGGAGATGCAGAACTCCGTTATGCTGGTTTGAGTCAGGTGAAAGAGTGGTCTTAGGACCGGAGATTGTTCAGCAAACTACTGAGAAAGTTCAGATGATTCAAGAGAAAATGAAAGCGTCGCAGAGTCGAGTCGACAAAAGAGTTATCATGATAAGCGTAGAAAAGATCTTGAGTTTCAGGAAGGAGACCACGTATTTTTGAGAGTCACTCCTATGACTGGTGTTGGGCGTGCTTTGAAGTCAAAGAAGTTGACCCCGAAGTTCATTGGTCCGTATCAGATATTGGAAAGAGTTGGAACGGTGGCTTACCGAGTGGGTTTACCGCCGCATCTTTCGAATTTGCACAATGTTTTCCATATGTCGCAACTTCGGAAGTATGTTCCGGATCCATCTCATGTAATCCAGAGTGACGATGTGTAAGTTAGAGACAACCTTACGGTAGAGACTTTACCGGTGAGGATTGATGATCGTAAAGTGAAGACGTTGAGAGGCAAGGAGATACCTCTCGTGAGAGTCGTTTGGACGGGAGCGACTGGTGAAAGCTTGACGTGGGAGCTTGAGAGTAAGATGCTGGAGTCTTATCCAGAGTTGTTTGCTTGAGGTAAATTTTCGAGGACGAAAATCTTTTAAGTGGGGGAGAGTTGTAACGCCCACTTTCGTTAATTGTTTATTTAAATCGAGTTTAGGCGATTATATTATATTTATATAATATATGCATGATTATGGTATGATTTGAATGATTTACGTTTATATTGATGGTTTAGACATGGGGGAGAAGAGAGAAAGCATGAAAGTAAAAGACAAGAAAATAAAGGAAAAGAAAAGAACTTTAATTAGAAAAGCAATTGTCACTTATTGTATTCCAAGTAAAGATGAATATTTGTGATGGATGGCTACTCTATTTATAGCATTTGTTCGACTTAAAATCTAAGCTATTACATTCGGGCTAAAAATAAAGTAGCTTAAAATCTAAGCAAAAGCAGCAAAAGTGACTCTGGAGGGTGGCACGGCCGTGCCAAGTCTAGCACGGACCGTGCCAGGCTTCTGACTTGGGGGAGACATATTTTTTTCTCTCAATCTTCATATTTTTGCATCCAATCGGATCCAAGTCCCTTTCTTTTGCTCCAAGACTCAATCCATCCAATATTAATTCCTGAAATAAAATAAAATGCAATTTAAAGTAAACTATCCTCAAAAGGAAATAATACTAATATAAAATAAATTAAAATCTAAATAAAACTAGACTAAAAAGCATATTAAAATAGTCAATAAATGACTCATCACCTACCTCCTTCCCCAATCTAGATTCAATAATGCAACCTTGAAATAAATTTTAGCTTGGCTTTTTATATACTATTTTTACTTTGAGAATTTTTAAAGGTTAACGTACCACTAAAATTAGAACACATTTCCTTAAAATACCTATTCATACATTTACTCAAGGGAAGCAACTTGTGCATTTTTTATTCACTTTAAAACAAGATGTGGGTATATCAGGAGAACTTAAAACACAAGAGTTTACTTTCATGTACAAGAAATGACCAATAAGAGGAGACAATAAAAAAAATTATGTCATGATTTTTCAATAAAAACAAGCTACTTAATCATGCCTTTCACAATAAAACAAAACAAAAAGAATAAAGTTCAAGGGAGTTTGGAAACACTACGACTAAAGACACTTTATTAGGCTCACCCCACACTTAGGAGAAGCATTGTCCTCAATGATTCAAAATAGAAGAAAGAGAAGAACGAGATAGAGATTGAAGAGATAAGGTGAAAGAGAGGAAGAGGAAAGCTCACATTTTTATTGAGGTCCATAGGGAGGACCTTGGAGGTGGAAGTGTTGCATCATGTTCTGAAGCATTTGGTTATTCTCTTCGGATATGCGGTTGCCCCTTAGGACATCGTTCCTTAGCCCGGATAATTCAACACCTTGCCTTTGTTGCTCGGTGCTTATCCTTTGTACCTCAGTTTGCATCCATGCCCATCTTTCATTGTCGCCATTTTGGTCATGGGGCTCCTCTTCATGGTGCATGTTTGCACCGTCCTCTTCACCTTGATTATGCTCTTCATGTACCTGTCCCTTTGTGATGAGATAAAACCGCAAGTGTACGGTCTTACCGAAGTAGTATAAAAGAGTATCGTTCCGATAGGGAGTAGTTCAATTTAATTAACCTTTAGAGATGATTAGAAGAGAGAAGAGAATTGTAAGTTGGGGGTTTTTAAACGGTTAAAAAGCAATATAATAAAAGAGCCTTGGGATCGTTGGTTTCATCTAAATAACAAGTCCTTCTCAAACCAAAACCATAAGCTTATAATGTTATGTTAGACCTAATTTCTCAAGACAGTTTCTCTTAAGTTCCTCTAGCAACCAAGCCTATTTCGCTGACTTGATTACTATTGGATTTTGGTTCCTCTAACAACCAAGCCTATTTCGCTGACTTGATTGTTATTAGTTCCCTTGAAGATCGAAACTATATGTCTCAAAGATTGCAAAGCCTATTTCGCTGACTTTGCAATCCTTGTCTGAATTCACTTGTTCGAATATCAAAGCTCCACTTTCGTTTTATGAATTGATATTTGGAATAATGGACGAACAATTATCAAACCCTCCACTTTCGTTTCCACAGTTTGATAATGGTTAATCCATGTTAAGACGGTGAATTCAGATAAGAAATTAGGGTTACATAAGATTAAGGCTTAGGGCTTGGTTTGATTAGGATTATGTCATTTAGACTTATCCAACAATCCCAAGACAAGAAGAAGTCTACTCACTCATGTTCATCGTAGACATGGGGGAGAAGAGAGAAAGCATGAAAGTAAAAGACAGGAAAATAAAGGAAAGGAAAAGAACTTTATTTAGAAAAGCAATTGTCACTTATTGTATTCCAAGTAAAGATGAATATTTGTGATGGCTAGCTACTCTATTTATAGTACACAATTGACTTAAAATCTAAGCAAGTATATTCCAAGAATATTCCTCGGTAGATTGTGCGCTAAAATAGAATAGCTTGGAGTCCAAGCAAAAGCAGCAAAAGGTCTTCTGGAGGGTGGCACGGCCGTGCCAAGGCTAGCACGGGCCGTGCCAGGCTTCTGACTTGTGGGAGATATATTTTGTTTCCCAATCTTCGTATTTTCGTGTCCAATTTGCTCCAAATCCCTTTCTTTTGCTCCAAGACTCAATCCATCCAATATTCTTCCCTGAAATATAATAAATTGCAATTTAAAGTAAACTATCCTAAAAAGGAAATAATACTAATATAAAATTATATAAAATCTAAATAAAACTAAACTAAAAAGCATATTAAAATAGCATATAAATGACTCATCAAACTCCCCCATACTTGAATCTTTGCTTGTCCTCAAGCAAAAGGCATAAACATAGTAGCATCAACAGTTAAATCAAATGACAATTAAATTAAAGTACATGTCTCCTCAAGGGCTTAAATCCAAAATGTACACTAATTACAAACTCAAGTATTTCTTGAAATCTTTATTCTACCCAACGATCAAGTTTCAAGTGAGTGTGTGTGTGAAGTCCAACCCTTTTCTTGCTCCTGTATAAGATAGGCATTATGGGGAAACATGGTCTAATCCTAGCACTAAACTAACCAAGGAAGATTCCTTCCACAATTCATATAAGAGAGATGGGAGTATTTGAGAATCTTTGTTCTTTGCCATATGCACATTTTAAGTTCTTTATTTAAGGAACAACATTTTCACGTAGGAGGTCGGAGGGCCTACCCCCTTCCCCAATCTAGATTCAATGGTATCCCTTAAAACATCGTCATCACGTAGGAAGTCGGAGGGCCTACCTCCTTCCCCAATCTAGTTTCAACGATGCTTTTTAAAGTTTTTTCTCAAGATAACAATCACCTTCACGTAGGAAGTCGGAGGGCCTACCTCCTTCCCCAATCTAGATTCAGTGATGAGATCTTGGAATTTATTTGGCTTTTTGGCTTTTTATGAACTCCCTTATACTCACTTATACTACTGGCGCTTTGAGAATCTTTAAAGGTTAATTCACCACTAAGATTAGAACGCGTTTCCTTAAAATACCTATTCATACATTTACTCAAGGGAAGCAACTTTGTGTTTTTCTCATTGGAGAATTTTATTCACTTTAAAACAAGATGTGGTTATATCAAGAAGACTTAAAACACAAGAGTTTGCTTTCATGTACAAGAATCAACAAAATAAGAGGAGACAATGAAAATTTGTGTGTCATGATTTTTTTTCAATAAAAATTAGCTGCTTAACTATGCCTTTTACAATAAAACAAAACAAAAGAATAAAGTTCAAGGGAGTTTGGAAACACTACGACTAAAGACACTTTATTAGGCTCCCCCCAAACTTAGGAGAAGCATTGTCCTCAATGATTCAAGATAAAAGAAAAATAAAAGAGAAGGAGAGGTAGAAGAAGAAGAAGAAGAAGAAAGAGAAAGAAGGGAAGAGTGGAAGAGGAAAGCTCACATTTTTATCATTGAGGTCCATATGGAGGACCTTGGAGGTGAAAGTGGTGCATCATGTTCCGAAGCATTTGGTTATTTTCTTCGGATATGTGGTTGCCCCTTTGGACATCGTGTCTTATGCTCATGAGTTCAACACCTTGCCTTTGTTGCTCGGTGCTTATTCTTTCGACCTCGGTAGTCATCCATGCCCATCTTGCATCTTCATTTGTTTCACCTTCATTAGGGTCATGGTGTTCCTCATCATGGTGCAGTTGTGCACCTTCCTCTTCTTGATGCAAGTGTGCACCCTCTGTTTCTTCATTATGCTGTTCTATGTGCACATGTGGGTCATCATCAACATACAACAAATTTGCTTCCACCTCGGTGTTAGTTCGAGATGGGTTAGGCAATAAAATCAAGATGGGCACATTGAGTTGGAGTGTATAGACAAAGGGGACTCGAGTTTTTATGAAATTCATAGAGATGAGAGTTTCTATGTTTAGTCTATTGTTACCCTCGATCTTGTTTATCCCTAGGTCTCCACTCACACCGAATCGCCCAGCTATGTATGTTATGATACCACCAACTACTATTTCTCCCCTACTATCGGACCTATTTCCTATAAGGGAAAGGTAGTCAAGCAAGTAAAAACAAGTGTTAATGGGTTGGTTGTGCAGCATAGCCCAAAGCATGAAGAGTTCATCATTCCTAGTGTTCCCTAGTTCTTTCCGTCCCCTAATGGTGCAAGCCATAACCCTTTGAAGGTACCTAAGTACGGGGTTGTGAATGTTGCTAGCTTTGTTGGCACGTGTGTTAAATTGGTCAAGACCGGTGATTTGCTCCCAAAAGGCGGCGGGTTGATAGTCAACCGGTTTTAAATTTTGATCCCAAGAGTCGTGGATGAACCCCGCATTTGCGAAGCCCATCTCATCACAGAAGTGCTGAAGAGACATCTCGTAATCAATATTCAAAAGCCGGAAAGAAACTCTATGGTTAGGGTTATCAAAGTTCAACCTATCTTTCGTAAAAACAATAGAACTTAAAAATTCATAGGTGAAATTCTCATACCCTCGCATAGGTCTCAACATATCAACCCATCCTAACCTTTCTAGCAGATTAAACACATTATCTTTAATACCTAGCTTATTCATGTCATGGTTATCAGGGTACCTGCAAGGTTGTAGAGGTTTAGAGATTAGAAGTTTGTACCTATCCCTTTGCTTGTTGTCCCGGAAGATGATGCCATGATTTTTGGCTTGTGCTTTCTTCTTTGGGGGAGGTCCTCCGGATGAGCTTGCAACTTCCTTTCCACTTCTCTTTGAAGTCATTGCCTTGACCTTGCCTTTGGTGTGGTGGTTTGGGTAAGGGTTGTTTTGGTGGAAAAGGTTGGATTAGTGTTGTGGTGAAGGTTTAGGTGAGTTTTTGGGGTTGGGTTAGGGAGGTTGGTGAAGAATTTATGGTTTTTGGGTTAGGTTAGGGAGGGTTACGAATTTGGGTGATGTTGGTTGGGGTGGATGAAAGTTGTTTTGGAATGGTGGGTTATGATTGGAATGGTGTTAGTGATTGATTGGGTGGAGAAATTTTGTGAATGGGTGTGGTTTGGGGGTGGTTGTGAAGGTTTGTAGTTGTATGGTTATGGAGGTTTGAGAGAAGGTGGAAGGTAGAGAGAAGTTTGTGTTGGAGAGTGAGGGAAGAAGAAGTCCAAAAGGTAAGGTTATACTTACCTGTGATCGGGCACGGCCGTGCCAAGCTTGGCATGGGCCGTGCCAACACTCTGGACTTTGGCCTTTTGTTTGGTGCATGAGGGTCTGGCACGGCCGTGCCAGTGTGAGCACGGGCCGTGCCAAGGTTCTGGAGGGCGAGGCTTCAAAATTTTCTGTTTTCTTGAATTTTTCTCGGACAATAACCTACAAAATAATTAAAAGAAACAAAAACAAAAACAAAAGCAGTTAAATGCGTGGGTTGCCTCCCACGAAGCGCTCGTTTATTGTCATTAGCTTGAGGTTAAGAAAGTGTCCTTAGAAAGGATCAAAGAGGTCATATTGTGTAGTTGACGCTAGGAAGTGTTCTTTCACATTATGTACTTCAATCATGTTACAAGAATAAAGAGCGCGACCTTTCATAACATTTTCCAGCTCGAACCCAATCATTGCATCACTTGCTTGAAAAACTATCCTACCACTCTGAACATCTATTATAGCACCTGCAGTAGCTAGGAAGGGTCGTCCTAAGATTATTGGGACATCATGGTCCTCTTCTATGTCGACCACTACAAAATCAGTCGGGATATATATCCCTTCTATTTTGACGGGTATGTCCTCAATGTAGCCAGCTAGAGGGATAGTAGAACGATCTGCTAGTTTTAAGATCATCTCGGTCGGTTTAAGCTCTCCTATTCCCATCCTTTTGAAGAGGGATAAAGGCAACAAACTTACACTAGCCCCTAAGTGACACAAGGCCTTGTCAACGGTTTCTTTTCCTATCACACAAGGGATGGCAAAACTACCTGGATCTCTAAGCTTTTGGGGTTGCTTCTTGACGATTGCACTACTTTCCCTAGTTAAAGCTATCGTTTCCTTGTGATCTATAGCCTTTTTCTTTGAAAAAATTTCCCTTAAAAATTTGGCGTATAGAGGCATACGAGATAAAGCTTCAGCAAAGGGGATCTTAATGCAAATCCTTTTAAGTATGTTTAGGAATTTAGCAAATTGGGCCTCCAAGTTGAGCTTAGTGAGCCTTAATGGATTAAGGGTCTTGTTCTTATCAAGCGGTGTTTTTATCGCATTCTTCTCACCTAGAAGCTTAACAATCTCTCCCTTGACACTTTTGGCTTTGGTAATGGTCTCTTCTAACTTATTACCCCCAAGAGAAATGGCATTGACATGGGCTTTGGGGTTTGTTTCAGTTTGACCAGGAAAGACTCCTGGTGTTTGAGAAGAGATGGCCACTTGTTGGGCCACTTGGGAGATTTGGGTCTCAAGCATTTTGGTGTGTGTGGCGATGGAATCAACCTTGGTATTGAGCTTGGAGAGAGAGTCGTTCAGAGATCCTGTTTGGTTTTTTAACTCCTGAAGTTGTTTATTTTGATTCATCATGCAATTTTCCAACAGTATTTCCAAACTAGATTTCTGAGCTACTCTCTGGTTGTTTGTATAGCCAGGTGGTGCTGTTTGCCCATAGGAACCTTGAGGATTTTTGTAAAAATTTTGATTTGGCCTCATTCCTTGGTTGTATTGAGCGTAATTCAGTTGCTCAATATTGGCAGCACTACCTAACTGACAATCAACACCTGTATGACCAGTTATACCACAGACTTCACAAGTAGGGGATGCAGGGGAAGGTTGGGCAGCATTAACATTAAGTTTTTCAATTTTTTGTGTTAATGCCTCAACCTTAGCAGCAAGGTGGTTATATTCAGAGACTTCGTATATACCTGCCTCTTTCTTAGAGGGAGTAGGAGTGGTGACGGCTCTTTCGTTGGTCCATTGATAGTGATTTTGAGCCATGTCCTCAATCAAAGCATAAGCCTCCGTGTAGTTTTTGTTCATTAGAGCTCCACCTGCAGCTGCATCAACAGACATTTTAGTGGTATATGACAAGCCATTATAAAACGTGTGGACTATAAGCCACTTCTCTAGGCCATGGTGGGGACAAAGTCTAAGCATTTCCTTGAAACGCTCTCACGCCTCATAGAGAGACTCCCCATCTTTTTGATTGAAACGCGTAATTTGGTCTCTAAGTTTAGCTGTTTTAGATGGGGGGGAAAATCGGGCGAGGAATGCTCGCCTCATATCGTCCCATGAAGTAATGGAACCGACTTCTAGGGAATGGAACCAAGCGCTAGCTCTATCCCTTAAGGAAAAGGGAAAGAGATGAAGTCTTACGGCTTCTTGGTTCTCTTTTATGGTGCCACTGAGTCTAAGGAAGGAAGAAATATGGAGATTTGGATCCTCAGTGGGTGATCCAGAAAACTGGTTTTGCTGCACTAAATTGAGTAGTGCAGGCTTGATTTCGAAGTTATTACCCGTAACCGTTGGGTACACGATAATAGCTTGTGGCTCTTCCGTTGAAGGAGTAGCATACTCTTTGAGAGTACGTTCAGCCATAGCGGTATTATTTTGTGCCTCTTTCTTTTTCTTATGCAAAAATCTTTCGATCTCAGGAATAAATTCTCCGAGACTTTTACTTCTTCGCATAAGAAACCGAGAACCCAAGAAGTTAGTGGTAAAAACAAAAGAAAGAAAAGTAGAAGAGAAAAGGAAGAGAAGAGAGTTCTAATCACAAAGAAAGAGTTAATCAAATTAGTTTACTCCCCGGCAGCGGCGCCAAAAACTTGATGAGATAAAACAGCAAGTGTACGGTCTTACCGAAGTAGTATAAAAGAGTATCGTTCCGATAGGGAGTAGTTCAATTTAATTAACCTTTAGAGATGATTAGAAGAGAGAAGAGAATTGTAAGTTGGGGGTTTTTAAACGGTTAAAAAGCAATATAATAAAAGAGCCTTGGGATCGTTGGTTTCATCTAAATAACAAGTCCTTCTCAAACCAAAACCATAAGCTTATAATGTTATGTTAGACCTAATTTCTCAAGACAGTTTCTCTTAAGTTCCTCTAGCAACCAAGCCTATTTCGCTGACTTGATTACTATTGGATTTTGGTTCCTCTAACAACCAAGCCTATTTCGCTGACTTGATTGTTATTAGTTCCCTTGAAGATCGAAACTATATGTCTCAAAGATTGCAAAGCCTATTTCGCTGACTTTGCAATCCTTGTCTGAATTCACTTGTTCGAATATCAAAGCTCCACTTTCGTTTTATGAATTGATATTTGGAATAATGGACGAACAATTATCAAACCCTCCACTTTCGTTTCCACAGTTTGATAATGGTTAATCCATGTTAAGACGGTGAATTCAGATAAGAAATTAGGGTTACATAAGATTAAGGCTTAGGGCTTGGTTTGATTAGGATTATGTCATTTAGACTTATCCAACAATCCCAAGACAAGAAGAAGTCTACTCACTCATGTTCATCGTAGACATGGGGGAGAAGAGAGAAAGCATGAAAGTAAAAGACAGGAAAATAAAGGAAAGGAAAAGAACTTTATTTAGAAAAGCAATTGTCACTTATTGTATTCCAAGTAAAGATGAATATTTGTGATGGCTAGCTACTCTATTTATAGTACACAATTGACTTAAAATCTAAGCAAGTATATTCCAAGAATATTCCTCGGTAGATTGTGCGCCAAAATAGAATAGCTTGGAGTCCAAGCAAAAGCAGCAAAAGGTCTTCTGGAGGGTGGCACGGCCGTGCCAAGGCTAGCACGGGCCGTGCCAAGGCTAGCACGGGCCGTGCCAAGGCTAGCACGGGCCGTGCCAGGCTTCTGACTTGTGGGAGATATATTTTGTTTCCCAATCTTCGTATTTTCGTGTCCAATTTGCTCCAAATCCCTTTCTTTTGCTCCAAGACTCAATCCATCCAATATTCTTCCCTGAAATATAATAAATTGCAATTTAAAGTAAACTATCCTAAAAAAGAAATAATACTAATATAAAATTATATAAAATCTAAATAAAACTAAACTAAAAAGCATATTAAAATAGCATATAAATGACTCATCACTTTGCTTGGTGTCCTTGAAGATTATGCCATGATTCTTGGCTTGCGTTTTCTTCTTTGATTGTGGTCCTCCGGAAGAGCTTGCTCCACCTTTCCTAGATGCCATTATCCTTGACCTTGGTTTGACCTTTTGAGATGGTGGTAAAGGTTGGTTAAGTGATGGGGTTATGGGTCAAGTGAGTTTTAAGAGTTGGGTTGTGGAGTTTGGTGATGAATTTGTTGGTTTTGGGTTAGGTTAATGGGGGTGACGAATTTGGGTGATTTTTGTTTGGATGGATGAAAGTTGTTTTTGAATGGTGTGTTATGATTGGAATGGTGTTTGTGATTGATGGGGTGAAGAAATGGTGTGAATTGGTGAAGTTTTGAGGGAGATATGGAGGTTTGAGGTTTTGTGGTTATGGAGGTTTTAGAGAAAAAATGGAAGGATGAGAGATGATTGTGGTTGAGAATGGGGGATGAAGAAGATGAAAGGTGAGGTTAATATTTACCTGGAGTCAGGCACGGCCGTGCCAACCTTAGCACGGCCCGTGCCAAGTTCCTAGAGTTTGGGTGGGTTTTTGGAAGGCAAGGTCTGGCACGGCCGTGCCAGTGTGAGCACGGGCCGTGCCAAGGTTCTGGATATAGGGGCATCAAAATTTTTCGTTTTCTTGAATCATACTCGGACAATTACCTAAAAAAAAATTAAAGCAACAAAAAACAAACAAAACAAAAGCAGTTAAATACGTGGGTTGCCTCCCACGAAGCGCTTATTTATAGTCATTAGCTTGACATCAAGAAAGTGTCCTTAGAAGGGATCAAAGAGGTCATATTGTGTAGATGACGCTAATGAGCGTTCTTTCACATCATGACCTTTAATCATGTTACAAGAATAAAGAGTGGGACCTTTCATAAAATTCTCCAACTCAAATCCTATCAGCTCATCACTCACTTGAAAAACAATCCTACCATTCTTAACATCTACTATAGCACCCGCGGTAGCGAGAAAGGGTCGTCCTAGAATTATAGGGCACTCATTGTCCTCATCTATGTCAAGCACCATGAAAATTTGGGATGTATATCCCTTCTATTTTAACGGGGATGTCCTCAACATATCCGACAGATTGGATATCAGAACGATCGGCTAACTTCAATGTTGTTTCGGTAGGTTTCAACTCCCCTATTCCCATCCTTTTAAAGAGGGGTAAGGGCAACAGACTAACACTAGCTCCTAAATCACATAAGGCTCGGTTTAAGGTTTCACTCTCTATCATACAAGGGATGGCAAAACTTCCTGGATCTCTAAGCTTTGGAGGTGGCTTCTTGATGATTGCACTTCTTTCTCTTGTCAAAGTTATTGTCTCATTGTGCTCTATAGCCTTTTTCTTTGAAAAATGTCTTTTAAAAACTTGGCATATAGAGGCATACGAGACAAAGCTTCAGTAAAGGGAATCTGAATGCAAATCTTTTTAAGTATGTTTAAGAATTTATTAAATTGAGCCTCCAAGTTAAGCTTAACGAGCTTTAATGGGGAAAGGGCTTTGTTCTCGTCAAGTGGTTTCTTTATCGCATCCTTCTCACCTAGAAGCTTAACACTCTCTCCCTTGACACTTTTGGCTTTAGCAACGGTCTCTTCTAACTTACTACCCCCACAAGAAATAGCATTGACATGAACTTTGGGGTTAGTTTCGGTCTGACCGGGAAAGACTCCCGGTGTTTGAGAAGAGGTGGCCACTTGTTGGGCCACTTGGGAGATCTGGGTCTCAAGCATTTTAGTGTGTGTGGCGATAGAATCAACCTTGGTAGTGTGTTTGGAGAGATAGTCGTTCAGAAATCCTGTTTGGTTTTTCAGTTCTTGAAGTTGTTTATTTTGATTCATCATACAATTTTCCAACAAAATTTCCAAACTTGATTTCTGAGCCACCCCTTGGTTGTTTGTATAGCCAGGTGGTGCTACTTGTCCATAGGAACCTTGAGGATTTTTATAAAAGTTTTGATTTGGCCTCGTTCCTTGGTTATATTGAGCATAATTCAATTGCTCAATAATATTAGTAGCACTACCTAACTGACAATCAACACCAATATGATCAAATATACCACAGATTTCACAAGGAGGAGAAGTAGGAGAAGGTGTGACAGCATTAACATTGAGTTTTTCAAATTTTTGAGTTAATGCATCGACCTTAGCAGCAAGGTGATCATAATCAGAGACCTCGTAAATACCTGCCTCCTTTTTGGAGGGTGTAGAGGCGGTGATGGCTCTCTCGTTGGTCCATTGGTAGTGATTCTGAGCCATATCTTCAATCAAAGCATAAGCCTCTGTGTAGTTCTTATTCATTAGTGCTCCACCTGCAGCTGCATCAACAGACATCTTAGTGGTATATGTTAGGCCATTATAAAAAGTGTGGACTATGAGCCACTTTTCTAAACCATGGTGGGGACAAAGTCTAAGCATTTCCTTGAAACACTCTCACGCATCATAGAGAGACTCCCCATCTTTTTGGTTGAACCGCGTGATTTGGTCTCTTAGTTTGGCGGTTTTAGAAGGGGGAAAGAATCGGGCAAGGAATGCTCGCCTCATTTGATCCCATGAAGTGATGGAACCGACTTCTTGGGAATGGAACCAAGCGCTAGCTCTATCCCTTAAGGAAAAGGGAAAGAGATGAAGTCTTACGGCTTCTTGGTTCTCTTTTATAGTGCCACTGAGTCTAATGAAGGAAGAGATATGAGATTTGGATCCTCAGTGGGTGATCCAGAAAACTGATTTTGCTGCACCAAATTGAGTAGTGCAGGCTTAATCTCGAAATTGTTACCTTCAACCGTTGCGTACACGATAATAGCTTGTGGCTCTTCCGTTGAAGGAGTAGCATACTCTTTGAGAGTGCGTTCGGCCATAGCAATATTATTTTGCGCCTCTCTCTTTTTCTTATGCAAATATCTTTCAATGTCAGAAATAAATTCTCCGAGACTTTTACTTCTTCGCATAAGAAATCGAGAACCCAAGAAGTTAATGGTAACACAAAGAAAGAAAGAAGTAGAAGAAAAGAGGGAGAAGAAGGAGTTCTAATCACAAAGAAAGAGTTAATTAAACTAGTTTACTCCCCGGCAGCGGCGCCAAAAACTTGATGAGATAAAACCGCAAGTGCACGGTCTTAACGAAGTAGTATGAAAAGAGTATCGTTCCGACAGAGAGTAGTTTAATTCAATTAACCTTTGATAATGATTAGAGGAGAAAAGAGTTGAAAGTTGGGGTTTTCAAGCGATTGAAAGATGATAATAATAATAATAATAGGAGCCTTGGGATCATTGGTTCATCTAAATAACAAGTCCTTCACAAACCAAACTATAAGCTTATAACCTTATGTTAGACCTAATTTCTCAAGACAGTTTCTCTTATGTTCCTTTAGCAACCAAGCCTATTTCACTGACTTAATTACTATTAGATTTTGGTTCCTCTAACAACCAAGCCTATTTCGCTGACTTGATCATTATTAGTTCCCTTGAAGATCGAAACTGTATGTCTCAAAGATTGCAAAGACTATTTCGCTGCCTTTGCAATCCTTGTCTAAATTCACTTGTTCGAATATCAAAGCTCCACTTTCGTTTTATGAATTGATATTTGAGATAATGGATAAACAATTATCAAACCCTCCACTTTCATTTCCACAGTTTGATAATGGTTGATCCATGTTAAAGCGGTGAATTTAGATAAGAAATTAGGGTTGCATAAGATTAAGGCTTAGAGCTTGGATTGATTAGGATTATGTCATTTAGACTTATCCAACAATCCCAAGACAAGGAGAAGTCTACTCACTCATGTTCATCGTAGACATGGGGGAGAAGAGAGAAAGCATAAAAATAAATGACAAGAAAATAAAGGAAAAGAAAAGAACTTTTATTAGAAAAGCAATTGTCACTTATTGAATTCCAAGAAAAAATGAATATTTGTGATGGATAGCTACTCTATTTATAGCATACATTCGACTTAAAATCTAAGCAATTACATTACTGGAATGTTCCACAAGAAACTGCGGGCTAAAATAGAGTAGCTTAAAATCTAAGCAAAAGCAGCAAAAGTGACTCTGGAGGGTGGCACGGCCATGCCAATGCTAGCACGGGCCGTGCCAAGCTTCTGACTTTGGGGAGACGTATTTTTGTCTCTGAATCTTCGTATTTTCGTACTAAATCAGCTCCAAGTCCCTTTCTTTTGCTCCAAGATTCAATCCATCCAATATTCGTTCCTGAAATATAATAAAGTGCAATTTGTAGTAAACTAACTCAAAAAGGAAATAATACTAATATAAAATAAAATAAAATCTATTTAAAACTAAACTAAATAACATATAAAAATAGATATTAAATGACTCATCAGCTTTCTTTGGCTTCTTACATTGTGAACCTATATGACCTTCCTCATTGCAGTTAAAGCACACAATATCATCATGTTTGCACTCAGCTAGTGCATGACCTTTCTTACCATAGCGAAAACATCTTTTTACATCCCAGGACAAGCATTACTCTTGTGGCCTTTCTCACCACAAGTATAGCAGACAATCTCAACAGGAGCATCTTTCTTTCTAGGGCGCCTCTCATCAACCATTCTCTGTTTACCCTTATCAGCAGGAGCACTGTAAGGCTTAGGACGACTCTGCTGACCTTTGGCTTTTCGCTCATTCACAATCTTGTAATGAGTCTTGGTATCCTCCTCATAAATTCTGCAACTGCTCACCAACTCAGAAAAGACACGGATCTTCTGGTAACCAATTGCTCTCTTAATCTCAGCACACAAACCGTTATCAAATTTGATACACTTTGAAAACTCAGCAGTCTCGGCAGTATAGTGCGGATAGAACTTTGCCAACTCCATAAAATTGGCAGCATACTCTGTCATTGACATGTTTCCTTGCTTCAGGTCAAGGAACTCGATCTCTTCTTCCCGCGAACATCTTCCGAAAAGTATCTGTCTAGGAACTCTCTCCTAAACAGAGCCCAAGTAACCACAGCACCATCTTGCTCTAAGGTAGGTAGAAGACTCACCCACCATCTTGCTCTAATATTCCTCTTTGTACCTGTGTAGAAAATCATAATATCATCGTTATTCAAAATATGAGTAGGAAAAGGAGTCCCGCGAGCATAAACCATTGGGGAAATACGGCCCTCATTATGAGCAGCAGTAATAGCCCGGCTTAGCACCTCTTCAGCTAGACAGAAAAGAAGGGGGGACAAGGGGTCCCCTTGTCGAACACCACAAGAGCAAGAGAAAAAGCCCACCAGTTTTGCATTCACCAAAATAGAGAGCCGGGAAGAGTAAAGAATGGTCCGAATCCATTGAATGAAAATCATGGAAAAGCCAAATTGCGTAAGAACATAAATTAAAAAATCCCAATCCAACGTATCAAAAGCTTTCGCGATATCCACTTTGAGAGAAATATTACCTCCATGTTGTCGCCTGTCCATACCGTTAATAGCCTCAGATGCCAAAATTACACACTCAGAAATACTACGCTCTTTAATAAACCCGTGTTGCTCAACGGACACAATTCGCATGGCAATAGAAGCAAGTCTGTCAGCAAGGATTTTAGTAATGACTTTAAACTAAAAGTTGGCTAGAGCTATAGGGTGGAAGTCTCCCATAGCTTTATCGCCTGGAGTTTTGGGAACCAGTACAATTAGATTAGAATTAACGGTCGTAGCCAGATAGCCTGTTGTAAAAAAATCCTGGACAGAATTCACCACATCCATTGAAACAATATCCCAGTAAGTTTGCTAAAAATGACCACTAAAACCATCCGGACCCGGAGCACCATCACAGTTGAGATCAAATACCGCAACCTTTATCTCAGTGCTCAAGGGAACATAACACAAAACATCACTCTCAGCAGAAGTAATCAAATTGGGAATAAGCCGCTCCACCATATTATTAGAAGCACAATTATTACTTACACTAAGTATGGATTGAAAATAAGATAAAACATGTGCCTCAATATCAGCAAGATCAGTAATAATATTATCGCCATCCTGAAGCATGGACAAATTTTTAGAAACAACATGCACCTTCGTCACTCTGTGGAAGTAAGAAGTATTGCGATCACCATGGATGAATAACTTTTTCTTTCCAAAGAGTATCTTGTGCATTCAATGCTTTAGTGAGGATGAGATGAGCCTGTAGATCCTGAGAATAAAGACTATCTGTAATTCCATCAGTGTCAATAAGAAGTTGAATACGGTTAACCTCATCGACTGCCATGCGAACTTTTCTATCCACATCACCAAAAGTAGTTCGATTCCAAGCCTTAAAAGCATTTTTAAGAGTTTTTAATTTAAGTTGCATACGAACCATACCACTACCACGGACATGTTTGGACCAACACTCCAAACCAGGCGCCTACAATCCTCATGAGTTGTCCATGTCTTGAAAAATTTAAAAGGGGCTGCATTTCTAACATTATGACCATCAATAGAGATTAGAAGAGGATGATGATCCGAATGATGACGAACCAGAGAGCTACATGTAGTGCGCTTCTCATGAGGATGAAGAGGATGAACATCATAAAGAAGGAGGAGGCCGACGACCCCGCTTCTCATGAGCCACTAATACAACATTAAAATCACCCACAAAAAGCAAAGGACTGTGATACATACCAATAACTCGAGTGAGGTCTGCCCAAAGATGACGGCGAGATAAATAAGATGTGCTTGCATAGATTCCTGCAACATAAACAGTAACTTGTTGAAATAAAATTTCCAAGACAATACATTGGGAGGAAACAAAAACGATGGAAGGGTTGATGTCTCTCCCCCACAGTGTAACGCCCTCTTTGAATTATTTAATTATTTAATTGAGTCTAGAATTTATTAAGATGAGTTTAGAATATATTTATATGATATGTGTGATTTAAGGTGATTTATATGATTTATATGATCGATGTGATTATGTGATTTTATGAGGAGTTGTGACTTATTTTATTGTTTAATAAAATAAGATTTGAAAATAAAAGAAATATTGAGTTGAGGGGTTGTTTTGAGATTTTAGAGAGTTTTGGGGGAGAAAGAGGAATAAGATAAAATAGATAGAGGAGATATAAATAGGAGAGACCTAGTTTAGAAAAACAGTACGTACAATCATTTTTTGGAGAAAAGGGAGAAAAAGCCAAGAGAAGAGAAGAGGACCTTTAGAGCTGCGATTTTCATTGCTAAGGTAAGGGTGAGACTAGCATTCAATTGTATTAATCTATATAATTCTGATGATTGTATTTAGCAAGTGTAGGATTGAATTACAGAAGTTGGAGAATTAGGGTTTAAGAGAGAAATTGAGGATTAATTGATGTAGAACGGTTAGATTGATGTAGAAACTGTTTACAGACCTTAGATAATCCATATAATGATTACATAAATTAGTTTTGAGCTTTAAACCATGTGTAAGTGAATTTTTGTGAAAATTGCACTTCTGCCCAAGCCAACATTCATCGCTCGCTGTAACGCCCTCTTTAATTATTTGATTATTTTAATGAGTTTAGAATATACTTATATGATTTGTGTGATTTATATGATTTATTTTGATGAGTGATATTTTGTTATGTTATATGTTGATATTTATTAGTATAATATATATGCTATTGGTTTAGAAATATATATGTTATAGAAATATATTTGTTATAGAGATATATTTGTTATTTGTTATAGAAATATTATATATATATATATATATATATATTATATATATATATATATATATTAGAATAGAATATTGAGTTTAGGGGTTGTTATGAGACTTTAGAGAGTTTTGGGGGAGAAAGAGAAATAAGATAAAATAGAAAAGAAAAGTTATAAATTGGAGAGACCTAGTTTAGAAAAACATAACGTACGATCAATTTTGGAGAAAAGGGAGAAAAAGCCAAGAGAAGGGAGAGAGACCTATGAAGCTGCGATTTTTATATTCCAAGATAAGGGTGGGACTAACATTCAATAATCTTGAGTCTATGATTCTGAAAATTGTATTTAATATGTTGTAGGTTTAGTTTTTGAGAATTTGAGAATTAGGGTTAAGAGTGATGATTGTGATGATTTTGAATGAAAGTGAAGTTGAATAATATGGGTTGCTTTTTCTGATTTTTCTTTTTATCTCTGCCCCGAATTTGAAATGAAATCTGGTATTGATAGGTACAGAATTGGTCTTAGGTGTAAACACGAAAGTTGTAGGTATCAATGTTAGCTTTCTAATGTCGTTGGTTTGACTTCAAAAGGATTTATAGAACTTGAGTTATAGTCAAATTACTGCACGTAGGTCACAGTGAATAATTGAATATGATTGATGAATTAGTATATGAATGTATATGTTTATGTGTATTATGTTGTTTATGATTGATGAATTAGTATATGTATGTATATGTTGTGAATACGATATTGTCCATGATTGATGAAGTGTTATATGTATATATGATGTTTTAAGATGTTGATTATTATTGGATGTTGTTATATTGTGATATAATTGTATATGCATTACTTGAATTATATGTGAATAATTGAGACGTTGTTGACTTGCATTTGATATTATTATGTCATGCTGTTTTTGTATACTGTTGTGTTGCTGTTGTTATTTAACTAAGCTGCATGAGTCGGTCTAAGTTGATTAAGATGATGAAGTTCCAAATTATTGGATTATATAAGAGGTTGTCGATTTAAGATGTTAAGAGGTCGAGTCCATGCATTAGCATTTCATTGTTGGGGGCTTGATGCCCTGGGAGCCTTTTTACGCTCAAATACGTTGGGGGCTTGATTCCTTGGATTGGTACCACATGCATATAAGAGGTCTAAGTTGCATAGTCAAGTTGGAGTCGCATTTGTCGAGTCAAAGATGTTTAAGTTGCCAAGTTGTTGAAGCTGTGATTCTTTATATGAACTATTAAAGATGTGATATATGATATATTATTGTCTATGATGAATATTATGATGATTTTAGGTTGTTAAATATAATTATTGAATTATATGCTTAATATTATTGTTTTGTGAAATCTCACCCCTTCTGCTTGGAAATGTTGCTCTTCGTATGAGTAACTTGCAGGTAACCAAGAATAGTTGATGTCGTGTGAGCTTTCTCTCTCGTGTGTCTTAGGTGCTCTGATATGTAACGGGATGGGAACTTGTTATTGCTTTTCTATTCCTTACGTATTATTTTTGAAGATTTATGACTATGTTTTTGGATTGGATTTTTATGAGACATTTATGAAGAGGCCTTCGTGCCAAAGACTGTTTAGTTATTGAATAAATTCCGCTGCGAAGTATTAAAGATTTTGTTATTGAATTTTAAAGGATAAATAGTTATTTATTCAGTTATGATTTTAAGAAAAGAATGTGACATTCCGTTTATGTGAATACTCTGATTATTTTTATGAAATTTTTATGTTGGGGAAACGGGGTGTTACACTCGCCTCCCGAGTGATGATCCTCGCCATAGCGAGTGATGAAATTCATCGCTCGCCGCGCGAGCAACTTCTTCTCGCCTCGTGAGTCATACCCTGCAGCTCGCCGTAGCGAGCAGTTCACTCGCCATAGCGAGTGTGACCCGTTAGTCAACATGATTTTGTATTTTTGACCCTTAAGTTGAACTTTAGATGATTTTGAGTGCCTGAACAAGTATAATAATGATTAGGCAAGTTTTTAGATTGAGATTGAACCTGGGAAAGTTTAAAAAATGGATTTTTGGGTGAAAGATGTCAAACTCCCGAGAGCACCCTTTTTCAGTTCGCCGTGGCGAGCAGCGTACTCGCCAAAGCGAATACCACTTTTTCTGAACTCGCCATAGCGAGTAGAGGCCCTCGCCTCGCGAGTCCTTGTGAGACAGAACACCTTGTAAGGTTTATTGTGTCCTTTGTCGCACGAGTTGATGTGAGTTGATCTTAGAGGTAAGAAACTAAGTTGTTTATCTTTATGTTGATGTTCCAGTAAGACTGATGTTTATGATTTGATGTTGTTTATAATGTGATATAATTGTATATACATTACTTGAATTATATATGAATATTTGAGATGTTGATGACTTGCATTTGATATTGTTATATCATGTTGTTTTGCATACTGCCTATGTTGCTGTTTGTTTATTAACTAAGCTGCATGAGTCGGTCTAAGATGAAAGAAGATGTTCCAAATTATTGGATTTATATAAGAGGTCGTTGTTTTTAAGATGTTGAGTTGTTGAGTCCATGCATTCACATTCATTGTTGGGGGCTTGATGCCCTAGAGCCTTTGCTCACCACGTTGGGGGCTTGATGCCCTGGAGCTTTAGCTCAACCAAGTTGAGGGCTTGATGCCCTGGAAGTATATTAATACTTATTACGTTGAGGGCTTGATGCCCTGAATTGGTACCACATGCATATAAGAGGTTTAAGTTGCATAGTCGAGTTGAAGTCGCATTGTCGAGTCAAAGTTGTTAAGTTGCCAAGATGTTAAGTTGTGATTCTTTATATGAACTGTTAATGAAGTGATATATGATATATTATTATCTATGATGATATTATGATGTTTTCATGTTGTTAAATATAATTGTTAAATTATATGTTTAATATTATTGTTTTGTGAAATCTCACCCCTTCTGCTTGGAAATGTTGCTCTTCGTATAAGTAACTTGCAGGTGATCGAGAGTAGGTTGCTGTCGTTTGCTGTCGTGAGAGGCTATCCCTCACTGAGTCGTTTAGGTGCTCTGATACGTAACGGGATAGGATCTTTTGTGGTTATTTTCTATTCCTTACGTATTTGATTTATGATGTTAATTGATTAAGTTGTTTAACTGAACTTTATGAGATGTTTTGATGAGGCCTACGTGCCAAGACTTATTTATGTTGATGAATTAAATCCGCTGCGAATTTTTGAATTAATATGTTGAAGGATAAATTGTTATTTATCTCATTTATGATTTTAAGAAGTGTAGCATTCCGTTTATGTGTTGATTACTCTGATAAATGTTATGAAATTTTTATGTTGGGAAAACGGGGTGTTACAATTGGTATCAGAGCAGGCCGGTCTGTCCGGCCAATTAGATGAGTCGTGACGAGTTTAGTAACAGTTGTAATACTGTCTTATGTTGTTGTTGCTTGTTGTGTAGAAAACTAAGAATGGCTGGAAGAAATGATGTTGTGATTGCTGTTGCACTAGAAGTTGTAGCTCAAGTTGTGGGACATCAGCCTGCTGCAAATGCTGGTGCTAATGCTGAAGTGAGGATGCTAGAAACTTTTCTGAGGAATCATCCTCCTACTTTCAAGGGAAGATATGACCCTGATGGAGCTCAGACGTGGCTCAAGGAGATTGAGAGAGTGTTTCGAGTTATGCAGTGTACTGAGGGTCAGAAGGTGCGTTTTGGAACGCATATGCTAGCTGAGGAAGCTGATGACTGGTGGGTGAGTCTTCTACCTACCTTAGAGCAAGATGGTGTTGTGGTTACTTGGGCTGTGTTTAGGAGAGAGTTCCTAGACAGATACTTTCCGGAAGATGTTCGAGAAAAGAAGAGATCGAGTTCCTTGAGCTGAAGCAAGGAAACATGTCAGTGACAGAGTATGTTGCCAAGTTTGTGGAGTTGGCAAAGTTCTATCCACACTATACTGCCGAGACTGCTGAGTTTTCAAAGTGTATCAAATTTGAGAACGGTTTGCGTGCTGAGATTAAGAGAGCAATTGGTTACCAGAAGATTCGTGTCTTTTCTGAGTTGGTGAGCAGTTGCAGAATTTATGAGGAGGATACCAAGACTCATTACAAGATTGTGAATGAGCGAAAAGTCAAAGGTCAGCAGAGTCGTCCTAAGACTTACAGTGCTCCTGCTGATAAGGGTAAACAGAGAATGGTTGATGAGAGGCGCCCTAGAAAGAAAGATGCTCCTGTTGAGATTGTCTGCTATACTTGTGGTGAGAAAGGCCACAAGAGTAATGCTTATCCTGGGATGTAAAAAGATGTTTTCGCTATGGTAAGAAAGGTCATGCACTAGCTGAGTGCAAACATGATGATATTGTGTGCTTTAACTGCAATGAGGAAGGTCATATAAGTTCACAATGCAAGAAGCTTAAGAAGGCGCAGACTACTGGGAGAGTTTTTGCATTGACTGGTACTCAGACTGAGAACGAGGATCGCTTGATCAGAGGTACTTGTTATTTTGATAGTACACCTTTAGTTGCTATTATTGATACTGGTGCTACGCATTTTTTTATTGCTATTGATTGTGCTACTAAGTTGGGTCTTACTATGTCTAATATGAATGGAGAGATGGTTGTCGAAACTCCAGCTAAGGGTTCGGTGACTACTTCTCTTGTGTGTTTAAGATGTCCTTTGTCTATGTTTGATCGTGATTTCTAAATTGATTTGGTTTGTTTACCTTTGAGTGGTATGGATGTAATCCTTGGTATGAACTGGTTAAAGTACAACCATGTTCACATTAATTGTTTTAGTAAGTCGGTGTATTTCCCTTCTGCTGAAGAGGAAAGTGGCGCAAAGTTTTTGTCTACTAAACAGCTGAAGCAGTTAGAACGTGATGGTATTTTGATGTTTTCCTTGATGTCATACCCCAATTTTAGACCCAAGATCCCACTGACACGCGTCGTTTAACCCCGATCAGTCTCATGTTTCAGTGAAAATTTCGGCAGAGAAGTAT
This sequence comes from Medicago truncatula, assembly GCF_003473485.1. NCBI lineage: Eukaryota > Viridiplantae > Streptophyta > Magnoliopsida > Fabales > Fabaceae > Medicago > Medicago truncatula. The sequence goes on from NC_053045.1 coordinate 38,949, forward strand.
TTTAAAATACCTCATTTTATTTCCGAGTCGGGCCCTCTTCTCTCAGTCTTTAATCAATTATTTCCATCTTTTAAATTTTTGTTATAAATTAATTATTTTAACTTTAGTTTAATATAGACTTAATTTCTTTTTATTCCCATTTTAAATAAATCCAAGTTTTCTTTTCTTTTATTATTTAATTAGGAGATAAAACCCAAATATATATATATATATATGTGTGTGTGTGTGTGTGTCTATCCTTTTTTCATTTTTTTAATTAAGTGATAAGTCCAAAAGCAGTCCCAAGTCTTTCACGCATATGCCATTCCAATCCAGCTTTCACCAAGCCTCATCTACAAAAACTCAGGAACAGAAACGCATCCCCTTTTCTCCTTCCCAAGCTACTGATTCTCAACAAACCCTAGTCCCAAACAGCACTATAAATAGAGACCTGCACAACACAAGAACAACACACATGAAACGCACATAAGCCAGAGAGACACGGAAAAAAGAAGCCGGAGACGCACAGGAAGCAGATCGGACGAGGAGCAAACGCAGGAAACACAAAAGAGAAAGCCAGCAACGCACACACACAGTGGAAAGCAGATCGAACAGAGAAGAAGCAGATCGAACAGAGCTTATCTCTCTAGAAATGAGTGAAGAGAGAGAAGGGGATGTAAGAAATGAAAGAAAAACCGGCGTTGCTCATTTATAGTACTAGGTCGAACCGGTTCGACCTTGAACCGATCTGAACCAGTCTGAACTCCCTTTAGCCCACTGGCGTGCCTGCTCACCCAGTAAGCCCAATTCTGCACACCCTTGAATGCTGCTGCACCCCCACCTTGTGATTGAACCTTTTTTTTTATTATTATTTCATGCATTTTATTTATCTTTTAGCATTGTAATTATTATTTTATATTCTCTCATGCATGTTTATTTGTTTATGTCATTTATTTTATTTTTAGAGCAAGGATGTTATAATGTAAATTAGGCTTTGATGTAAATAATTTATTTGTTTTCTTGTCATTTATTTTCTGCAGACATTAGAATGCATAATAGGTTTTATGTAATAGCTTTAGGTGCATGTGTGCGTGTGTGCGTGTATGTTTACTTTTATGCTTAATAGTTTAGGTCAAAGGTCCTCGTGGTGGTCCAACGCCACCATGAGGTACACCTACGTTTTATTTTTATGCTCCGTTAGTTTAATTTTTGTCCAATTATTCAAAAACATGCAAATAACAAAAAATCACAAAAATATTTTTTATAATAAACCTTGATCCAAATCAAGTGACCGCATTTTTTATTTTCTTTTCTTAATCAAATATCAATCAATTTAATTTACTTCGAGTTTCTTTTTTTTCAATATTAAAAAACACAAACAAATACTCATTTGCCACTTGGCTTTTACATTTTTAAACCTTTTTTTCAAAACTAATAAAAAAAACACTCAACAAATCAAACGTCAATTTTCACCCCGAACTACGAGGTTTTGATCCCTCACGGGTACATAGGCAGAGGACCATGTCCTTCCAAACAATAAAAAATGTAGATAATTAGGTCTTTATTTTTTTTCCACTTTAATTCCTTCTTTTTCCACTTTAATTCCTTCTTTTCAAAATAAGCAAGCAAGTTATAGCACATTAAATTAAATTAAATCAAGAGGTTCCCGTAGAGTACTACGGACAAAAAGGGTGCTAACACCTTCCCTTTATGTAACTAACCCCCGAACCCTAAATCTTTTCAAATAGGGGTAGTTTGAACTTTTTTCCCCTTTTCATAATAAAATTAAATGTTCAGTCGTGAAATAATTAGTGAGTCAAAAGCTAATCAAATAGCCTTGATCTCCGAAAAATGACGCGAGAGATATCTTAAGGATTTGGACAAAGATGTCGTATCAAATAATATGGTTGTTCTTAACCTACTGTGATTATACAACTTAGTTCATGTTAGCTCTTTTCTTAGATTCGATTTATGTCCCTATAATTTTTTTTATCATATTAGGTTTACGTCTCCTGGTTTTTTTTTTTTGTTCTTTCTCAATAAATTTTTATCTTAAGAAAACTTGTTAGAAAATATCCTTAAAATATCAATTATTTTCTATTTTTAATTTAAAAAATATCTAGAATACTATTTAAAATGAAAGACATGAGATTTTATTGATCATGATAGGTTAAAAGTTATATATTTAATGTATTTAATTAAGAAAAAAGATATCCTATTAAACAAAGGCTTTTTTAATGAAAAAATTTAGTACTTAGTTGTGAGATTAGTTTTTCTTTCTTTCTCAAAACAAAATTAATTTTTTTTCTTCTTCATCCGAGTTTGTACCAAGAAACTTTAACATCATGCGAAAAATACAATCAAAGAAAACCAATAAATACATTGAATTAGACAATTGATATTTCATTAAATTCTAAGATATTTTGCATCTTTTGCAGAAAAATAAAATGATATTGTTCATAGCATTATAATGAAATCAACTATATAATCTGACATATTTCTAGAATCCATTTTCTTTTATCAAAACAAATTGACCATAAATAATTTGAATTAATTCAATTTTAGAAGCAATTCAAAGGTCATTTCAATGAAATATACTCATACTCTCACCCCATGTTTATTTCTATTTTTCAGGTATAAGTTATTTTCAAAGTATGATCAGAGGGCAAATCGCAATAGAGTCTAGTTTAGGGTTTCATTATCCGCTGTATTTTTAAAGGTGTCTTTTATGTAAATGTAAATATTTTGTAAATCTTTCTTATAAATAAAGTTATTCAAAGTCATTTATATGAAGTTTTAAGTTGATATCTTAAAGTAAAACTCCATTTGAGTTGAAAAAGTTTTGAAATCTTAATACTCAAATTTGGATGTTACACATACTCATTATGTTATATCATATACTCGTACTCAATGGTCCTTGCATTTTAGAAGCAATTCAATGGTCCTTGTAATGACATCAATGGTACGTTTCAGATTTGAGAAACGAAAGAAATAAAAATTAAAGCTCAAGAAAAAATGTCACGTCAACATGCTAGTTGAAAGTTGAGCGGAAAAACATTTAAGATTTTGCTTGTTAGAAAGTTGTATTTGTTGTACCAATATATATATATATATATATATATATATATATTTGACTCACTTGTTGACAAATACGTGTATGATTGAAACTTATGATGATTTAGTTACTTTAATTGGTAGAAAGTTAAGGCAAAGAGTACATGGCTCTATTTGATTGGTTGAGAAAACAAACAATCATGATAATTTGATGGTTGCCTTTGAAACATGATTAATAAGTGATAATAAATTCAATTAGTTTTTTGTCATTATAAGACTTTTACAACTTTCCGTTTATAAATAAGGTAACTAATAAAAATATTGATGCATATTTACACAGACACATTGCCTTGTTAAATAAATTCCATGTGTAAAATCTTTTATGAGGTGAATTAGACTTTAATGGTCATTAGAATATGAAGATGCAATGTCTATGTAACACCCTGTTTTTTCAACTTGAATTTTTTTACATAAATCAGAGTAAATAACTAAAACAGGATGCTACACTTCTTTCAAATATAAATATAGTAAAGTTACTATTTATTTCATTCATCTCATGTCATCAATTTAAATCTCAATGCAGCGGAAAACATTTAAATTCAACATCGTGTTGGCACAACGGCAAAATCATCATCCCGTTACGTATAAGAGCGACCCTAAGACGACACGTGAGAGAGTCAAATCACTTCAACATCTATTCTTGATTACCTGCAAGTTACCCACGTAGAGGCAGCATTTCCAAACAGAAGGGGTGAGATTTCACATTCAATAACAATAAGCATATAATTCATCAAATGCATTTAACAATTTAAACATCATCAATTAATAACAATAATTTTTCATATAATATTTCATTAATAACTCATTGAGAAATGACCACTTAAAGACAACGACAATGCGACATCAACAACTTCTACTCGACAATGCAACTTCAACTTCTTAATCATGCATGTGGTACCAACCAGGGCATCAAGCCCTCAACATATAGAGTATAATTATACTCACGTGGCATCAAGCCCTCAACTTAAGAGCAAATAGGCTCACAGGGCATCAAGCCCTCAACGTAAAGAGAAAAGGCTCACAGGGCATCAAGTCCTCAACGTAAAGAGCAAAGGCTCACATGGCATCAAGCCCTCAACTTATATGAGTATGCATGGACTCAACAACTTACAACTTAGACAACTTCAACAACTTATATACCTCCAATATCTTGGAATAACAACTTACAACTTTACAACTTAGACCAACACTTGCAATTAAATGATATTATTAAATCAATAACAGCAGAGACAGCAACATAAAGCAACTTACATCATAGCCAGATTAATACTAACAACTTGGATGATATAAACACTAACAATTTCCATATCATACATTTTCAACTCGCTATGGCGAGCGACAACTAGGGTCACTTGCGAGGCGAGGGAAAATTACTCACAAGGCGAGCGATGAAGTTCATCACTCGCGAGGCGAGGACAACTACTCGCTAAGGCGAGCGATGAATGTCAGCTCGGACAGAATGCAGATTTTCTCAAAAAACTCATCCAATTCCATATTCTAATCATTGTTCTATGAATAGTCTAAGGTCTGGTCACTAATTCTACATCAATTTAACAGGTTCCTACTCTTAATTAATCAATTCACCAACTTTTAACCTAATTCTCAAATCCTCAAAACTACAACCTACAACATGTTAAATTCAATTCTCAGAATTATACAACTTAGAATTAAAGAAGGTTAGTCTCATCCTTACCTTAGGTTAATCGATTGCAAGCTTCTCTTCTTTGGTTCTTCTCTTCTCTTGTTTTCTCCAAAAACTTATTTCACGTGAAAACTATTCTGACTCTACTTTCTCCTATTTATTTCCTCAACCCTCTTTATCTTATTTCCACTTATTCCACTAAACTCTTCTAAATTCCAAAACAGTCCCCACAACTTAATCTTATTTTATTTTCAAATCTTATTCTATTAAAAAAAAAAAATAAGCCACTTAATAATCAACAACACATCACATAATCATATAAATTGCATAAGTCATATAAATAGACTCTAAACTCAATAAAATAATCAAATAATTGAATAGGGCGTTACAGTCTACATTTGATTTTTATGAAGAGATTTGTATATAATAGAGATAAAGATGTTCTTATAGTACAAATAAAAAAATTAAACATAGAATTTAAATCATGAAAGTTGTCTATTTTTTAGTTTGAAAATTCAAAATTTTATTTTTCAATACAAAGTTAATTTGTTTTATTATAATTTTACCTTTTTAACTTATGTCTTTAAGGCACAATTTAGCAAGAACATTATTCTTACAATGACATGTTCCAGTATATTCCTTTCTAAATATAATTTTTAAACAATTTTGTCGAACCATTGGTGTATGCTTTACACCTTGAAATGCGATCATGTCAAGGTATCAAATTTGAATCCTCTTATGCAAATTTGAGTAGGCTAGCGTGTACAGAGTTTGCTTTGCCTTTAAATGGCCTCCTCTAGTGGATATGCCAATGGCTACCGAGATTAATCGATCATTGAATCGGATACCGAGTTTTTAAAAAAAATCATTAACACACTTTCCCAATTTAATCTAAAAATTTAATTGAAAAAAAATGAAGCTACTTTTTTTATTTGTTTACAATTTTTTTAAAGAAAAACAACTAAAAAAAACTTTATATTTTGGTGCATCTCACTCAGATTCAATCCAAATGTGATTGGTACCATTTTTGGTAAATTTTTGTTTTTTTAGAGAGTAAACTTGGTAATATTGTACTAACAATAATCAACTCATAAACATTCTTTCTTCACCATTTTTTTTGGTAATAAATGAGTATTTTTTTTTTTAGGAAATGGATCCTTAATCAGAGGTAAAGGGTTAACATCTTTTTTTTATTTTATTATCTTAGTGAAATTAAAAATGAAAGAAGATTTGCATAAGATCTTTGGTGCACTCTTGTTGAGATTAAAATACAAATTAAAATGTACAAAAAAAATAAACAAATATTACTAAGCAAAAGGATTTGTTCAATGTAAATATTCTTATTTGAATATTTTTTATAAGCTTTATTTTAACGGTTATTTTCATTCAAACTCATTCATGAATTTTCATTATCATTTAATCCTTCATTTAATTTAATTAAACATTTTATTTGATGTTATAAAATTTATGTTTCAAGCAAGAGAAGTCAAACATGTTGTTGATTATTTTTTTTCTAACGTTAATGGTTGATTCATATTTAGAAACAACGGAAATGGAACATGTGTATGGTACCATTGCAATTTTTTTAAAGATAATAAGATCGTACGAAATGAATAAGCAAGTGAAACTGATGTAAAATGGATGGACTATATATAGGGAAAAAGGCTAGCAGATTATTGAACATTAAACATAGTATTAAAAACGCAAATCATCCATATATCATGGTGAAGGAATTGAACGAATTATTTTTTAGAGGAAAAAGAAATTAAAGGTAAGTCATGATCACCATTAAGGAATTGAAGGTAAATGTGTTATGAATTATCTTTGACCATGCATATTATGTAATCAATTAAAATCAATGCATTTCTTCAAAAAAAAAAAACTAAAATCAATGCATATCATTTTGATTCAAAACAAAATTCCTGCAGTGATAATATATGATTAAATGGACATTTCTTAACCAAATTTCTTGCATGTTCAATTTTTTTTTGAAGGAATAGTGGCATGATTTTTTTTTTTTGAAGTAGGGAATAGTGACATAATTTTTTTATCACATAAATACCCTCAATCAATATATAAAAATGAGTTAGGATTAAATGACATTAAAATGTCAAAGTTAATTTCATGCCAAATTTTAGCCATTGATTGATTTTAATCAAATGATGATATTGATTAAGTTAAGGTGGTCACGTGATGACCATGTTGCCGTCAAGTCTAAGTTTTGGTCCTCTTTCTCTCATTTGCTCCCATCTCCATGAGTTAGTGTGTTTTCGATTTGACCTCCCATCTCCTCAGTTATATAAAAAAAATGAAGGTTATAGATTTGCTACTTGCTTAGTTTTTTAGGTACTATGTTCAAGCATACATATATTGATAGACGAAACATGGATTCCTCAAGTTCAAGGCGTGATGTTTGGAAAAAGGCAAAAACATTATGTTATACATGACCTTGATCATAGCTCTATAACAACAAAATATCAATAATCAATAAAATTGATAAACATCATTTCCAAAAACAAATACTACATAAAAATAAATACTTCATATATATTCTAATTGATATGTGATGCATTTCTTCTTTTCTCTTGATAGACTTCCAAGTCCAAAATAAGAATCCGGTCAAAGACAAAGAACATATAAACACCAATTTTGAATGAGAAAACAACAATATAAGAAATCACAATATTCTTCACACACACAAAATCACAATAAAAAGTAATATAAGAATAAAAAATGTTAATCAAAACAGTAAAACAATAAAAAATAGAAAATAAACAAATAAAAGAAAAGATAATGTGGTTGAAAGTGGTTTTTTATGGGAGGAAGAGGTAGATGAAAATAATGAAAAACAATTTGTCTATATATAGGAAAAAAAATCATGTCATGATCAATTTTGATTGGCTAATGAAAAATAAATGAGTCATTATCCATTTTGATTGGCTAATAAAAAATAAATGAGTCATGATCTATTTTGATTGGTTGATGAAAAATCATTAAATGAGAAGAGAAATTTGAAGATGCCATGTGTACTTTTCAAAAAAATTAAGGCAAATGTTTATAATAGAGATAGAGATAGAGATGGAGATTCATCACCTTATCAATAGCACATAGTCATTTACAAGTTAAAATAGCATAAATCCTCATTTTCCAAAGTCCGTCTATTTTCACATTTCACAAAGTTCGTCTATTTTTACCATTTCACATAATTCAATATACTTCCAACTTAAGCTAGGTTTAATCTTCATACACATCCCATTATACTTCAATTAATCAAGTTTAGGGGTTTAGGATCCATTTGTATGCATTAAAAATCCTTAAAAGACGATAAATTGGACTTTTCACGCACAGAGGGGGCGCACGGTCATGCCCCCTAAGTGAGAAAGTCAAACACTGTCCGTGCCACCCAGGCGCACGGTCGTGCCTCCTTGACAGGTGAGAAAATCTGATTTTTCGCATGCAACGCTTTATTTTCAAAAGCGTTTTCGATCTGATTCGCACCAAAATTGTCCCAAACATTTAAACCACTCATACCTAATCATTTCAACATCAATTCTAGCTTAAACGACTTAATTCAACTTACTCTAACATCAACTAACTCAATTAATCACTTAAAACAACTTATAGCTTAAAACCCCATTTTCATCAATTTAATCTCACACCTAAACAAGTTAACAATAACAACACCATATTATAATCATCTCGACATAGAAACAACTTCACTAATGCAATCATGTACTCCAATTCATCAAACAACAACTTTCATGATTATTACCTATATCTCACAAAATTCACAACAACACATCAATTTAATCCAAACACCATTTTTTTTTAACAAAATCCAAACACCACAATTAACATGATAACTTCATGAAATTCACCATCAACACATACTCAATGACATGACAAGTAGGGTGAACATATTTTGAGCAATAATCATCAACAACTTCATGGTTTTCACATAACTAAGCTGAAATTTCAAAACCACGTATTCTATATAACGAAACATGAGTTTTAGCACAACAACTTAATTTCACAACTTTTATCATACTTAAAATTAGCATAATTAATGGAGCACGAAAATTAACTTAAGTCATCAATTATTCATGAAATCACAATGAACACAATAACCAAAATTCTACCCATTATGAACGATCATTCCAAGAGATGAATAATTTTCACACCCATACCTTATAATTCCAAAAGCTAAGTTTCCTAGCTCAAATCTTCCTCTCTAATTTGAATCTCTTAAGCTTTCATTATATTATCCCCTTGAGCTATTCTTTCTTCTCTTCTTTTTTCTATTCTCTCTCTAGCCTTCAATTTGTAAACTTGACAAATGATTTTACAACCATAGTTTGTTATATTGTTGGTGTCATTGAAATAGTTAATCATAGTTAGTTTATTTATTATAATTTGAAAGAAAAAATCATTTAAATTTTTACTTTTAATCAAAACTAATTTTTTTTATAAAAATAAAATACCATTCATAAATTTTAAATGTTAATACAATAAAAACAGTAGAAAGACGGACACTTAAATATAAAATAAACATGGTCTTTTAACTTATAGTTTACACTTAATAAATATGCACTCAAAAAAGATGAGATTAAATTCAAAAAAACTTATGTTACTAGCGTAAAAAAAAATGTTACTATGATTTTTTTTTTTGAAAGAGAAAAAAAAAATGTTACTATGATATCATACGATATATTTATCGATACCTTTGATAATTTCCGTTATTATTTTCGTGACAACAACTCGCACGTGCCTTTTGTTGCAGAAGTTGTCACCGACCTTTCTCTCTTCCTAAATCATCATCATCATCGTGAATCAATTTTCGACGTTGCGCGCGTTCATCGATTGTTCCTTTTCGAATTTTCAATTTCAATTTTACACCCTCAATTTCTACCGTAATCGCTCGATTTTAGGTTCGTCGTGACTCATCAATTTTATTAGGGTTTCCTCGTTCCCAAAATTGATTTTTGAATTTAGGGTTTCTATTACTAGTTACGCTTAATTGAAATTTCTATAATCAATTATTATTCACTCTTTCAATTATATGGAATCCGTTTACCGTGATTTTACTCACGCTGCTTATTTTAACAAAATTCAATTTTTTTTGCCCCTTCATTAGATATTTCTATACTCAAATTGTTGACTTTAGATTAACATTTAAATGAATTTTGAAATTGAATTTGAATATGAAAATTTTGACTTTATTTAGATTGATTTTGATATTGATTACAGGGTCTGAAGTAGTAGCTGATTTTTTAAGTTATGTGAAGAATTGAGATGAAACTGAATCAAGCAGGTTCTCAGTTACCTGGACTAGCCCAACTCAATGGGAACGGACAGATGCCATCTTTAGGCGGTGTTTCACGATCAGCACTTAATATGGACCCTGAATTTCCTAGAGCACGCGAGTTTATTCAAGAGAAGATGTAAGTTAACTTATTACTTTATTTGTTTGACCACATTCCGTCAGATCGTTATTATATTTAGTGTTTAACAACAAACATTGAGGTGCATTTATTTGTATTCCGATATATAGTTATTGCTTGACTTTGAACAACTTATGTCATTAATGGCCTGTTTGGATTGGCTTATTTGAGCTTATCAACTGGCATAAGCTTTGTTAGACTGTTTCCGAGAAATTATGAAAACAGCTTATGACAAATTTCACAAGCTTTTTCAGATTATTTTCATAAGTTCTCCAATATAGCTTATAAAAAGTTTATAACAGCTTATAAAAACAGTTTATATTTATAACATTTACAAAAATCAGTTGACTTTATTTTATCTTTTTCCATAAAAATGGCTTATGTATATGCGCGCTTATCATGATAAGCGCTTGTGCTATAAGCTGCAAACAAGATGTTTATCCAAACAGACCCTATGTCTATTAGATTACTCACTGTCTATTAGTGTTCCACCTGCTTTGGTTTTTTTGTCCGAGATACAATGTAATATGTGCATAAGATATATCGTGGTATTCTTTTTCATTCTTGTTGATTTTACATAATGGCAATAATTAATATTTTACATTTTACATTGCAGCTGTGAGACGTTATTTCGACGGCATCAGCAGCCAATTAGTGAAATTCAAAAAAGGAGGATTAAGGATCTTGCAAAACGCCTGGAGGAGGGCATGTTAAAAAATGCTCCTTCTAAGGTTTTTTCTGGATATCATGTCATTTTTATTTTTCTTGATTAGGAGGGATTCCTTAATTTTAATTTTTAAATGCTCGTTATTTATGATTCTGGAAGTAATTGCAAGGTGCCTTCAAGCTTCCTCCTTAATTTCAAAGACTTATTGTGTTGACAATGTTTTCGACTTGTCTTTTAGGAGGAGTACATGAACTTGGAAACACTAGAGGCTCGTTTATCTCTTTTCCTCCGACAAGCAACTATGAATAATCGCAGCCAACAGTATCCCCAGCTTGTTAGCTCGTCTCCTATTGGTACAATGATTCCAACCCCTGGTATGTCGCATGGTCCAAATTCAAACGTGGTTGTTGCATCTTCTATAGATGCCTCAATGATTTCTTCCAGTGGTGGTAATAGTGTAGTATCAACAACTTTCAATGGTGTAAATATATTACCAACTGGTGGCATACATGGAAGCTCCTTAAATAGATCTGATGGTAATAAAATTCTACAGTGCTTAACCAACCTTTTCACTTTTGTTTTCCTTCTTTTTTCTTCATTCTGAAACCTATTTATTGTAGGTTTATCAAATGGATATCAACAGTCTTCTACCAGCTTTTCTGCTGGCTCAGTGGGGAACATGTCATCAATGAGTGTGCCGAGAACTTCAAGCCAGATGATTCCTACGCCGGGATATACAGTCAACAGCAATCACTCACATATGAATGTAGATTCATCTACTAATGGTAATGTCTTCTCCAGTGCAGAGTCTACTATGGTACCACTGTCACAGCTTCAACAGCAGAAACAGCATGTTGGTGACCAAAGCCAGGTATTGCCGAACATTGGCAGCCAAATGAGTAGTGGAATGAGATCTGGTTTGCTACATAAACAGTTTACAAACTCAAATGGTGCTGTGAATAGTGGGCTAGGCCTGATTGGTAACAATATTCAACTCCCAAATGAACCAGTCACCTCCGATGGCTATGCTTCAACTTATGCTAATTCCCCTAAACACATACATCAGCACTTTGATCAAAATCAGAAACCAGTAATGCAGGGTAATCCTTCTTATTCTCGCTATTTTATGATGGAATGATCCTGGGACCTGTACTCCCACCTAGTACCCGTGTGTAGTTGTATCACCTTTTTAGTTAATATTGTTTGTTGGATAGGTTTATGTCTTTCTGGTGTGTGTGTTTATGTTTTTGTCCTTAGAAATTGACATCTCTCATAATGGTTAACGATTTTATTATCAGGTGATGGATACGGATTGAATAATGTTGACCCTTTTGCTTCTGGAAACTTTTATGCATCTGCAACATCTTCTGGGTCTATGATGAACACTCGGAACACAAATTCAGTACAATTGCCATCAATACCCAAAACTAGCTCGTTGATCAGCGGTCACTCAAATTTGCATGGTATGCAGCAGTCTGCTCACATAAAGTCTGAAGCAATCAACCAATTGGAAAAGTTGAATTTTCAGTCTTCATCAACTTCAAGAGATGCCCTTCTGCATTCTCAACAGCAGTATCAGCAAAGGCCCCATCAATTTCAACAGTCAGAGCAGTATCCTCAATCACAGCAACAATTTCAATTGAAACTACATAGTCAACAGCCTCGGCATTTGGTCAATGATAATGCTTTCAATCAGTCTCAGTTGTCTTCCAATCTAGAAAACCAAGTGAAGTCAGAGCCTGGAATTGAGCATCATAAAGAAGTGCTCAGTTCTCATGTTCCTGAACAGTTCCACATGTCTGAGATACAGAATCAGTTCCAGCAGAACTCATCTGAAGATTGCTCTAGAGCTCAATACCTTTCCTTTCCATCTGGTCAGCATAATTTATCCTCATCAGTACCTCAAAGTTCGCAACAAATGTTGCATCCACACCATTTGGTTGCAGAATCTCAAAATAAGTTCAGCTGTCTTACAGTTGAGGCTCAATGCAATTCCAAACAATGGACTGACTCACAAGATGGTAACCCAATGTCTAACAATAGTTCACACGACCATCATCTCCATGTGGATTTTCATCAAAGAATATCAGGAAAGGATGAAGCTCATTGCAATAATTTATCATCAGATGTATCTATGGGCCAAGCCGTTGCTCCTAGGGGTGCAGCTGAGCCGCTAGACCCAGGAAGTACTACCAAAAATGCACACAGGAATCAACAACGGTGGCTTTTATTTCTACTTCATGCTCGACGATGTTCTGCTCCTGAAGGACGATGCCAAGAACGCTTTTGTTCTTTTGCACAGAAGCTATGTAGGCACATGGATGGATGCAACCTGCGCCATTGTCCGTACCCTCGTTGTCATCATACTAAGGAATTGTTTCATCATTTTATACACTGCAAGGATCCATGTTGCCCTGTTTGTGTTTTTGTAAAAAAATGCCGGCGGGCATGTCAACTTAAGGCTCAGAGTCAGCCACCATCTGAATCGAGTTTGCCAAGTGTGGTAAATGGGTCCTGTAAATCTTACAATATTACCGCCACGTCATCAAGATTGATCTCAAAACCCACATTAGTTGTGGAAACATCAGAAGACCTGCACCCATCTGTAAAACGCATAAAGATTGAGCATTCCACTCAGTCTGTTAATCTTGAAAAGGACAACTCTGCTTCTTCTGTTTCTGCAAATTGTGATTCTGTAGTTTCCAGGGACGCTCAGTCCCAAACATATCCCAATGCGGAGAAGTCTATCTCAATTAAATCTGAGATTACAGAAGTAAAAGCAGAAGTTTTGGCTCATGCCAAGCTTAGTGAAATGAAGATGGATTCGAGTAATGCAGATGATAAAATTCCTGATGGTGAGCCTGTGAAGAATGATGATACTGGTAATTTAGCTAGGCCAGAAAATATGAAAACTGAGAAAGAAGTTGGGCAAGATAAGCAAGAACATGTGATGCAGCCAGGTGAAAATGCAGCTGGAACAAAGTCTGGTAAGCCAAAAATAAAAGGGGTCTCTTTAACCGAATTATTTACTCCAGAGCAAGTCAGGGAACATATTACTGGTCTCAGGCAATGGGTTGGCCAAGTAAGTCTTTTGTATATTCTTGTATTATCATTTTCATCCAATTTTTTTTAATTCCATTGGTTTAATAATACTAACATTTCAGTTGTACTTTAAAACCTACTGCAACTTCTTCCTGATATAATAATTTGATAATAGTATGTGGACTTAAAAAAACATGTGTTGATGGCATGAAATTCATTAGTGACCTTTGGTTTGATTATACATCCGTTACTTACTTTATATATTAATAGACGAAGGTTTCACAAACTGAAATAAACTGTCTAGCTCAGTCTTTCAGGGGTCTCTTCACACACTAAATCAACTTTAAAATTAAGATTGAATGAAAGAATAAAACCCTGTACTGTTTATGTATATTTTGATGTCAACAAGTTTTCAACTCTTTCCATTTATACAAGAGGAAAATTGTTATGAATGAGGAAATGAGTACAAAGAAAAGTTGTAATGACAGGAAGTATGTGCTGAGAAACATGCAGATTGATAAAACTATGTGCCACAGCAAGTATAGTTGTGTTTCTAGTTTAGAGAAAACTATGCAACATTGATAGAACTATGTCCGTTGAAGCGGCAGGCACTTTACTCGACCCTAAGGCTTGCACCAAAGAACAATATACAGATCACACATGCCTGCCACAAGAATATGCCCTCCTTTCTGCTGCAAAAGCCTATGAATTTAGTTTAGAGAAAAATCATCAAATCTTTGGGCATTCCCGAAATTCACCAAACAGGTCTACCTAAATAAATCAGCTGGATACTATGATTCTATGAATATGTTGCAACTTGGGTTCAGATTTACTTTGAAGGCTTCAACACCTACTTTGATATACCCTAGGCTGTCTTTATCTCTTTAATAGCCAGTTTTATGATCTACAGTACGTGGTGTTATATGAGATATCTATCATGCATTTCATTATTTGAATTATTTCTTTGTCTCATCTGTTTGGCTATGTTTTGATTATTGAAAAGAGATCAAGTTAAATCGAGCCTAATGGAATACACTCCGCTCTATTTAACATCCTAGGTTATGTTACTTACTTCTCGTAAAGCTAAGATTTATTAACATATGGAAAGTGCTCTCAAGTGCTCATGGGGCACTTGTTAAACAAATATAGTAAAAATATCTTGGAACTTGTGTAGTCAAATTCTTGAAAGTGTAAAAAATGTTTTTGTCAAACTCTTAAAACTCGTTTTGAAGACATTATGGTTTGGGTGTACTCTACTATTTTTAAATGCTTTTTTTGCTCTATCTTATGCATAAATGTTTTCTAATTGTCTTTGGTATCAATTTGTTACCATTATGCTCCATTTTCTCGTGACAGAGCAAATCAAAGGCAGAGAAGAATCAAGCAATGGAGCACTCTATGAGTGAGAATTCCTGTCAATTATGTGCTGTGGAGAAGCTTACGTTTGAACCACCACCTATTTATTGCACGACATGTGGGGTTCGCATCAAACGTAACAATATGTACTATACCATGGGTACTGGTGATACTCGACATTATTTTTGCATCCCATGCTATAATGATGCTCGTTCTGAACACATCGTTGTTGACGGGACTCCCATTGCCAAGTCAAGATTGGAAAAGAAGAAGAATGATGAGGAAACTGAGGAATGGGTGCGTACCACATGTGACATTTTGTTGCTTGATTAGCTGTTTATTTGCTTTATTGATAATGTATTTTTTTGTTTGCAGTGGGTTCAATGTGATAAATGTGAAGCTTGGCAACACCAAATATGTGCCTTGTTTAATGGTAGAAGAAATGATGGTGGACAAGCTGAATACACTTGCCCTAACTGCTACATTGAAGAGGTAGAACGAGGAGAGCGCATGCCATTACCCCAAAGTGCTGTTCTTGGAGCCAAGGATTTACCGAGAACTATTCTTAGCGACCATATAGAACAACGATTATTTAAGCGGCTAAAGCACGAAAGACAAGAGAGAGCAAGATTTCATGGGAAAAGCTATGATGAGGTGATTAATATACTGGTTGTCAGAAATACATCATGTTCTATCTTTTACTACATGGTTACTTTTCTTTTTGGGTTAATAGTGCTTTTCACCCCTGAATATATGTCATTTTCGGTTTGATATGCACCCTCGTAAAAAAAAAATTCCGAAAACACCCCTAATAGGCCATTTTCAGATTTTTGTTTCAAGAAATTTTGGTTTTTGAATAGCCTATTAAGGGTGTTTTTCGGAAAATAAATTTTTTATGAGGGTGCAAATCAAACCGAAAATTTTATAGGGGCGAAAACCGAAAATGACATATATTACAGGGGTGAAAAACACTATTAACCCTTTCTTTTTTATGTTAGACATAAACAAAAAACCGAGCTTTTAAAAATACTCACTAGAATGACCTAGGCCGGTTTCCTGTCTTAAGTGTGAGTGGGTGTAGTGAGATCCATGTTATTTTACAAACATTAGTCCAGCCGAATAACATGGATCTCAATAAACCCTGCCACACCCAGGACTAGACGTTAGGAGCATATGGCCAAATGCCGGTAGAATAACATAGATCTCAACCCATTGACTTATCTTTTTTGCTAAGCACCCATTAACTTAGCTAGGATATCTCTGAAACCATCCTAGGTTTTTGGGATTGAGCCTAACTCATGCCCAAAAAATTAGCTTGCAAGGTGCACTGTCCAAGTCCTATAAGAACTGCGTATGCCAGTGTCTAGTTCTGAGTATGGGTGTATTGAGATCCATGTTATTTTACTCACGTAAGTCCACACTTTAGATGTCAAATCCTGAACTTGAGAGGGTGTTTTTGAGAGTTCCATGTTGACTACAGATATGACCTATGTAATGCTTACTAGGCTTGGGTAGTTCTCATATTGCAAACCAGTTTTGTAAAGATGAGTTAGGCCTAAAAGCTTAAGATGCTATCAGAGTCTGTCCTAGATCTGTTACTGGGCCAAGGTCTCTGTTCTAGATGTCAAATCTTGGGCATAAAGGGTGTGTGGTGAGATCCACGATTATTTTATTTTTTAGATGTCGAGTCTTGATCGTGAAGGAGTGTACCGAGCCCCAGATTGACTAGAGATATCTTAAGGCTTGGACATTCCACATATTACATGATGTATGTTTGTACAGGATGAAACTTTAGGTCCAAGATGAAATTTAAGAACACTCTTTGCTAGTGCGCATATTGGTTTCTGATGGATTGCTTCTTTTATTTTCACTTGGATGTTACTAGGTTCCTGGAGCTGATTCCCTTGTTGTAAGAGTTGTATCATCTGTTGACAAGAAGTTAGAAGTGAAACAGCGATTTTTGGAGATTTTTCAGGAAGAAAATTACCCAACAGAATTCCCATATAAATCAAAGGTAATCAAAACGTTGTTTTAAAGTACATGGTTTTAATTAAATCCTTGTCTATAATCATGAATACTGATGCTCTTAGCTTTCAATTCCAGGTAGTTTTGTTGTTTCAAAAGATTGAAGGTGTGGAAGTATGCCTATTTGGCATGTATGTTCAAGAATTTGGAGCTGAAAGTCAATTTCCCAATCAGCGTCGGGTGTATCTTTCATATTTGGACTCCGTGAAGTATTTCAGGCCCGAGATTAAATCAGTAACTGGAGAGGCTCTTCGAACATTTGTTTACCATGAAATTCTGGTAATCTCTATTCTCTAGCATAATGCCTTGCTTTGTAACCCTTTCTTGGAGATATTTTAGTTCTGGCTAATTATGTTACTGTAAACTATGTTCTATAATAATTGAGCAAATTTTTGTTACATTTTGTTTCCATGTAGATTGGGTACCTTGAATATTGTAAGCTCCGTGGTTTTACCAGCTGCTATATATGGGCTTGTCCTCCGCTGAAGGGTGAAGATTATATTTTGTATTGCCATCCAGAAATTCAGAAAACACCAAAATCTGATAAGCTTCGTGAATGGTTAGCACAAGAGATTCAATATAAGCAATAAGAGACAAAACTAGTTTTATAACTGTAAATGTATAATGTGATATGTTTATTCATCTCTAACTTCAGTATCCGTGAACATGTTTCTTCAGGTATCTAGCCATGTTAAAAAAAGCTGCGAAGGAGAATGTTGTGGTCAATATCACCAACTTATATGATCATTTCTTCACATCCACCGGTGAATGTAGGGCTAAGGTTACAGCTGCAAGACTCCCATATTTTGATGGTGACTACTGGCCTGGGGCTGCAGAAGATTTGATTTATCAGCTACGCCAAGAGGAAGATGGAAGAAAACAAAATAAAAAAGGAACAACCAAAAAAACTATCACAAAAAGGGCTTTAAAAGCATCTGGTCATTCAGATCTTTCAGGAAATGCATCAAAAGATCTGCTCCTCATGCACAAAGTAATTCATCATTTTAAATATGCAACAATACAAATATTTTTAAGCAATTTGGATGTTACATTGTGTGAACCTGTTTCCTAACGTTATTATCTTCTCCATACTTGACTGGTTTTCATATTTTTTTTTTTCTGGGTTCTTTTTATGTAATAATTTTATTTATATTAAGTTCTTGATCTTTCTTTCTCCAGCTTGGTGAAACCATTTCCCCAATGAAGGAAGATTTTATTATGGTTCATTTGCAGCATGCATGTACCCACTGCTGCATTCTAATGGTGTGTGGCAACCGCTGGGTTTGTAATCAGTGCCAGAACTTTGAGATTTGTGATAAGTAAGGCTCTTCAATCTTATCTCCATGTTTTGGCATATGACGCACTGATTTGTGTCCCAACCGAGTTTCCTATATTTTTAGTTTAGTGATGTGTCCTCGTACCTGTGTCATATCCATGATTGTTAGATTGACGTGTTTACTGGTAACCTAAAGATCCATCAAGCAGTTTCTAGAATAGATTGGTGCAAGTACCTTTGAAGCATCTGGTAGTGGATATTAATATTAATATTAAATCATTGCCTTGGTAGAATGGTGTGTGATAGAAACTGTCCAAAATGCCATAAGGCATGCATTATGGCTGAGTTATGGTTTAAATGCTGAATGGTTACCTGTGCTATGGAGCTTTTGGCTATTATTTTTTTATTTTGGAAAAATTTGATGCGAGCCTTATCCTAATGAATGCTCATGTCTGTGATATATCCTTGGTATTTAAGAGACTAATGGATAGAATGATAAATTGAATATTAGTGATAGAACAATTATAAAGTAACTACCAGAAGTATTAGTTACATAACAGGGAAATGCAACTGCCATAATAGGGATAATAACTGCTAACAACCAAAATAATCCTCTAGGAATTAGAGGGTGTAGTCTATCCCAAACCAACCAACGTACAAAATACCTAAAGCTCTCCCTTTTCCCTTTCAACCTATACTAAATTTATATTTCTGACTACCTAGAGCAGTTAGTTACTTACCAGTTACTGCCACACAACATTTAATAATAATAAAATAAATTTCCTATTAAGAAAATAAACTTCTTATTACTAAAAATACCTAACAGTCGGTTCTTGTGAAACTGAATGTAGCCCTCTATCTCACTCCCCTCTCTGTATTTATGTTTCTTTTATTTGGCAACTATGTTTTCCACTGACTCCTTGTCCAGTGTCTTTTCTCGAGTACCAGTTTCACATATGACATATCTCTCTATTTTCATGTCTCAGTGCCTCTCTGTTTATATGTTCTAATTCTTGTGAGGGAAGAAAATGATGTTTCGGTTTTGTATTTTCCTGTGTTTTGCTACATTTTTATTGAATGTATATCAGAGTTTATGTGACTTTCAGCAAGTTTAGCATGCTAGAAAATGTTTGAATTATATTCGTCATTTATATGTAGGTTGCTAATTTTATTATTTAAATTATGCCAAGTCTTATAATTTAGTATGTTAACTTCTTAACATAGTTTCCATGGAACCACCATTTTCCGCAACACTATCCACCGTATTGACATGGGAGTTTTTTTGGCATTACACTGTCCATCCTTAATTTCATACTTACACAATATTTGACTGCATTTGTGGATTTGGACAGTATTGAAACTCAAACTGCTGTGGATATTTCCACAGTAACATTTCTTTGTTATCCCAACGTCATATAATCTCATGTATTATTTATTGCCAACAGAACAACTTTCATACTTAACATATCAATTTTAGTCACGCATTTTGTCATGCCTCTTTTTAGGTGTTATGAAGCAGAGCTAAAACGTGAAGAGAGAGAAAGACATCCTATTAATCAGAGGGAAAAACACAGTCTTTATCCAGTAAGTGTCTAATTTTGGCTTAAAAAGTGCGGTTCATTACTTTTGTACTTCAATGTTAGATTCTATTAGCACTTTGACTGTTAATCCTTTTAATGTCTTCCTAATTCTTGGTTCTTACTCTCAGAAGATAAGGTCTTAGAGAAATTGAATTCTAAATTTGTACAAGTATATTGCATGTTTAGTTTTGATTACTATACACTAAATTAACTTAGTGAAATGCTTGCTCGAGCATTTGTATTTAAGGCTTTTTGTAGGCAAATCGTGTAATTTGAACACATAGTCTTGTTACCAAAACAATCAATTTATGATTGCTACTGATTAGAAATCAATTTAATTTTTGTAATGAACTTTATCTTGCAGGTTGAAATTACTGATGTACCATTTGATACAAAGGATAAAGATGATATTCTTGAGAGTGAATTCTTTGACACTAGACAGGCATTTCTGAGTCTCTGCCAGGGAAATCATTATCAGTATGATACACTAAGGCGGGCCAAGCATTCCTCAATGATGGTCCTATATCATCTTCATAATCCAACTGCTCCTGCATTTGTGACCACTTGTAATATATGCTATCTTGACATAGAAACTGGTCAAGGTTGGCGTTGTGAAGTTTGCCCTGAGTACGACGTATGCAATTCTTGTTATCAGAAGGGAGGCATTGATCATCCTCATAAGTTGACAAATCATCCGTCAGTGGCGGATCGTGATGCTCAGAACAAAGAAGCAAGACAAGTTCGAGTATTGCAGGTACTGTACAGGATATTACTTAATGCTCCTGTGGTTTGGTATCAGATTTATATTGTGTTGTTTGAGTTCATCACATTGCACACGATAGAATTAGGGATTGAATTATCAGATTAAAGTTAGGGGTGGTTCCTTTGTAGAAGATGTTGTAGAGTTTCACTCTAGCTAGCTGGTTTGAGCTTGTGTGGAAAAGACTCGGTGGATAAGATGGAGGATAATAAATATATTTTGTCACTTCCTTTCGTCATGTCATGTCTCTAAATTTTTGTTATTATGTAATTTGTGTGATGCCATTGTTTGCTTATCACCATACATGTGAAATTTCTGCATCTATTCTGATGTAAATGAATTGTGTAATTACAGCTAAGGAAAATGCTTGATCTTCTAGTGCATGCATCCCAATGTCGTTCTCCACATTGCCAATATCCTAATTGTCGCAAAGTGAAGGGCCTCTTCCGCCATGGTATGCACTGCAAAACACGTGCTTCTGGAGGCTGTGTTCTTTGCAAGAAAATGTGGTATTTGCTTCAACTTCATGCTCGTGCATGCAAAGAATCCGAATGCCATGTGCCACGATGCAGGTTTGTGGACCATTATATTCTAGCTACTCTTTCGGTTTATTATTGAATTTGCATGTGTTAATCTGTGCTTTGGGATTAATTCAGAGATTTAAAAGAACATCTAAGGAGGCTGCAGCAACAGTCTGATTCACGACGTAGAGCTGCTGTAATGGAAATGATGAGGCAAAGAGCTGCAGAAGTTGCTAACAATGCTGGATGAGTAATTTGTACATGTAAATACGGGGCGCTTCAAAGAAATGTTCTACACATCTAGACACCTATGCTCCAACGGCATCGGTTGTTTTTGTGAATGGAATACATAGGGTATACATAGCTTCCTAGCCTTGCAGATTCGCTGATTGATGACCCGGGTTAAATTGAACCATTTAGTGCAGCTTCGCAGCTTCCCTCAGCTGCAAGGGATTAACCAGGTCCAGCGAGGGTATTTGGTGGCGCTTCCTTTTATGTTGTCCGATTCTTTGATTTTGTCTAGTTATTTGTATCATCAATGTCAAATGTCATCGTTGGGTGGCAGGTGTACTATAGTCCTAATTAGTCTGACATTTCTTTACCAATATTTATGGGAGGGAGGGAGGTTGGTTTCAATTCATCTTAGTTTTACCCTTTCAAGAGATTCACTGCATTTTGTAGAATCTTCTTTTTTTATTTAAAGATGAAAGTAAATAATTAGAATCACCCAGTATTGCCGTCTTTTTATCTATTATTTAATATTAAATGAATTTTCGACAGGTTTTATCAAAAATAAATTGATGATCTATGAGAAGTAAATTAAATATGAAAAAAACATATTACTAAAAGGAGATGTTTTGGTTTTCTTGGAAAGTCGCTGCTTCTACTTAATAATACCTTCAAAAAAAAAAAAAAAACTAGGAACTTTTAAATTATGTCCCTTGTTTTGAAGAGGTAAGGCTCATCCCAATAGTAGTGCTTGAGATCATGGAAGAACTTCTTCTTTTGTTGGTAGCTCAATTCAGGTGGTAGTACTCCTGCAAGAAAATTAACAAAATCTACATGCCAAGGTGCGTTAGTTTGTGCCAATAAGAAGAGTTGGTCATCCGGGAAGGAATCATCCAAGGGCAACTCATCCTCATTGGTTTCTCCGGCAGTGGCGCCAAAAACTTGATGGGATAAAACTGCAAGTGCACGGTTCTACCGGTATAGTAATGAAAGAGTATCGTTCTGACATGGAGTTGTTCAATTTAACTAACTTTTAGTGAATGATTAGAAGAAAGTTCAGTTGAAAAAGGGTTTGATTTTTAACGGAAGAAAATAATAATAAAAAGAGCCTTGGGATTATTGATTCATCATAATAACGAATCCTTCACAAACAAACCCTAAGCCGACAACTTTATTTTGACCTACATTCTAAAGACAAGTTTCTCTTTAGCGTATCAAAGCTTCTCTCGAAGTCAGTGAGTGTGTTTCTCTAGCAACCACGCCTATTCTCATGGTTGATTGCTATTAGAATCCTTGAAGAACGAAATTTTATATGTCTCAAGGTTTGCTAGACTATTCTCATGTTTCGCAACCCTTGTCTAATTTAACTTGTTCCAATATCAAAGCTCCGCGTTCGCTTTATGAATTGATATTTGAGATGATGAATTAACAATTACTAACCCTCCGCGTTTGCTTCTTAGCTTCGTAATTGTTAATTCATTATAAGACTGGTGAAATTAGATTAGAAAGTAGATTTATATAAAATTAGGGTTTATGGTTTCGTTTGATTAGGATTACGTCATTAGACCTATCCAACAATCCCAAGACAAGAAGAGTCTACTCACTCATGTTCATCGTAGACATAGAGAAGAAGAAGAAAATCATAAAAGTAAATAACAAGAAAGTAAAGGAAAAGAAAAGAACTTTTATTAAGAAAGACAATTGTCACTTATTGAATTCCAAGAACAAAAGATGAATGTTAATGATAGTTAGCTACTCTATTTATAGTCTTATGTCGACTTAAAATCTAAGCAACTATTCACTAGAATGTTCCACACGAAAACACTGGCTTTTAGGTGAAAATAGGCAGCTTGTCCATGAAGCAAAAGCATCAAAAGTAGGCCTGGGAGGTGGCACTGGCCGTGCCAAGCTTCTGACTTGGGGAGATTATATTTTTGTTTTCAATCTTCGTATTTTCAACCCGAATCAGCTCATAATCCTCTTTCTTTTGCTCAAAGACTCAATCTATCAAATATTCGTTCCTGAAATATAATAATATGCAATTGAAGTAAAATAGTTCTAAAAAAAAATAATATTTAAATAAAATAAATTTGAATCTAAATAAAACGAAATGAAATGTTATATTAAAATAATTAATGTCCCGCTAGCATTGCGGTGCTCTCAGTACTTATTGTATTTGAACCACTCTTTTAACGAATGAATTTAAAAATGAAATGAAAAAATAAACACTCCCGACCCTACCCGACGTGGAAGCACGGAATTCATCATATTTTGTGTGGCTTGGTTGTAAAGTTACATGTTCGAAATTATCCATTCGATTCCTGTCAGTTGTCAGTCCAATTCACATTTGAAGTTGACATTCAAATGAGGGATCACACACGAGCCACTGCATTTTCAATTCATTATGCTTAGTTTAGTTTGAGTTTAGAACATTTTTACAAACAATGAGTACCTCACCTTCAGCAACAACAATTGCTGCTGCTGTGTACTCAAAGTATAATAATATTAATACCACACTTTCAGTTTCAGGACAAATCAACACTACTTTCCTCTCCTACACCAAAAAGCAGCATACCCGCTCCTCCTCTGTACAACGATTACCTCCTATAGCCGCTGCTCCAAACACCAGGGATGGCAAAGACAGCAAGAGCAACACCCAAAACAACAACAACGACGACGACGACGACAACGATGACAAACAATCTGTCTCTCTTAGTCTCGACGACGTCAACCCGGTAGGACTTGGTCGAAAATCGCGGCAGATATTCGATGAGGTTTGGAGAAAATTCTCTGGACTGGGTCAGATCTCTAGGACTATACGTACTGATGATGTGGAGGCACTAGATGCTCTTCTTGTTCGTGAAGGTCCTATGTGTGAGTTTGCCATCCCTGGTGCTCAGAATACTACTGTACTTGTTGTTGGTGCTACTAGCCGTATCGGTCGCATCGTTGTTCGTAAGCTAATGCTCAGGGGTTACTCTGTCAAGGTTCTTCTCTATTCTATTCTTTTTAAACATTGAGAGCATAGTTTAGGGACATTTTAGTTGATTTTAACAGTTTAGAGACTAAATTGACGAAAAATTGATAGTTTTGTTTTGGGATTAAATTGACTGTTTATTTTCTAATTTTGATTTAAGATATTAACATGAAAGACATATTTTAGTTGAGGGCCATTTCATGGACTGACTGACTGAAGACATATTTGATGACCAAACTAACGAAGGAAATACACGTTTGATAACCAAATTGTATAGCAAAAGGCACATTTTGCAGATAAAATAGTTACACTGTGGGTGCCTTTGATTCAACAAAACAAAATTATACTAGTGAGATGATATTTTTATATTGCAAAATAAAAGGTATTTTAGTATTTTTAATAGTCTATGTTGTGGACAAAAACTTGTCCCGTAGTTTAATAGTGAGTAACAAGAATTCCTGTTTTATTCAGTCCCTTGCTACCTGTTATGTCCAGTCTTACGAACAGTTTCTAAATCAATCTGGGGTACAAAAAAGGTTGTCCAGTCCAATGTTTTTTTAGCAAATCAAACACACCATATTTAGCAATTTCACATTCTATTCAATTCAATATGTATGTATAAAATAAAATGGTTAATTTTCCTTGGTTTAGAAGACAATCACCTTAATTATGTTATTGGATATATACAATACATTACAGAGATTAGAAATGTTCTCACTGATTTGTCAGTTGATTTGACAGTTTCAAAACATAAACTGGTATAAGATATTAAATCAACTTTTTCTGCAATGAAGGCTTTGGTAAGGAAGGCAGATGAAGAGGTGGTAGAGCTGCTTCCAAGGTCAGTAGAGATAGTGATTGGGGATGTTGGTGATCCAAACACTGTCAAGGCTGCTGTAGAAGGCTGCAACAAAATCATATATTGTGCCACTGCCCGCTCAACTATCACTGGTGATCTCTTCAGGGTTGATCAGCAAGGAGTTTATAATCTATCTAAAGCATTTCAGGATCACAACAATCAATTGGCTCAGTTGCGGGCAGGGAAAAGCAGCAAAAGTAAGCTTACAATTGCTAAATTTAAATCTGAATCTTCACTGGATGGATGGGAAGTTCGTCAAGGAACTTACTTCGAAGATGTAGTTACCTCAAAATATGATGGAGGGATGGATGCCAAATTTGAGTTCACTGAGAATGGAGCTGCTGTTTTCTCAGGTATACGGAGAGGATATTAATGAACACCAACAGGTTTTTCAAGATTATTGTAGTCCTGAAATTCTGATTTTACCCCTATATTTAATTTTTAATTTTAGGGTATGTCTTCAATAGAGGTGGCTATGTAGAACTGTCAAAAAAGCTTTCTCTACCTTTGGGTAGTACTCTTGACAGGTATTAGATACTGGATAGATAGTTTTGCTGATATTTTGTATAAATATGAACTTCTATCATGCATTCAAGCATAATGAGTTCATCTGTCATGATAGGTATGAGGGCTTGGTTCTCTCTGTTGGCGGAAATGGAAGACCTTATGTATTAATTCTAGAAGCTGGTCCTTCAGGGGATCCAAGTCAGAGTAAATTGTATTTTGCAAGAATTAGTACAAAAGTGGGATTTTGTAGGGTAAGAATCATTCTCATTTTAGTGGCTCTATGGTTTAACTATTCTGACTAACACGCTCTTAATTTTTTTATATTTTTTTTGTTACTACTGATGACAGATCAAGTAATAGCTTTCATCTTTCCTATCTCTATTACCATGACAGGTTAGAGTGCCATTTTCATCATTTCGTCCTGTGAAACCAGATCATCCAGTTTTAGACCCTTTTCTTGTACATACATTAACAATACGGTTTGAGCCTAGAAGACAGGTAATGTCCAATACCTTATTGTTTCCGAATCTTTCACTTAAATTTGTCTTTTGTTTTTGGACCTTGCACTTGTCTTGTCTCTGACTCTGTGATATAAATAACATTTTTGTAATATCTATCACTAATAACATTATTTAATAAATTATATTAGAAGGTTAAAAGATAGTATTTAATCACCACTGGTAAGATCGCAGTTGAACTCCGGTTGAACATTTGAACCTTGAGGCAGTTGCTCCATTAGTTCAATAACTGGTTTGCTTTCCGAACCTTTGTAATAGGGCCTCATAGTATAAAAGATAAAAAAAATGTTGTTTTAGGACATTCAAGGTCCCTGATTCCTTGCTCCTCTGTCTAGTAACAACTTTTAATTTCCTACATAATACCCCTTCCCCCCTTTTATTTTTCCTTACAAGTATCTTAGAGTCCTCCAGTGGACCATTACGTCCATTAGTAACAGAATAATAGAATTTGAATTCCAAAACCTTACTAACCCCGTCTATTCTTCCCACCACAAACCTGTTTTACTTAGGACCATTCTAACTGCTCCTGCTTAGAAACCAAGCAATAGTTAGGCAATAAGTTATGAAGTTCCCCCCTATTTACTTGCTTTTGTTACACTACATTCCCCGCCTCTTTTTTTCTGCGCAGACTTGTGTTATTATTTTATTTAAATTAAAATAGTGTATAGTTGCAATGTGCTGATCCCATATTCACTCTTGTTTCAGAGGTCTGATATGGTAAATGCGTCAAAGAACCAGGATTCGAGAAGCTTTCAGCTAATATTGGAATATATAAAAGCCTTGCCTGTAGGTGTTTTCATACATTTTTCTATTATTCTTGCATAAACTAAAACAATGTAGATCATATGCTTGTATAATGTTCATGGTCTATATGTATTATAAAGTGACTAGTTCATGTGTAGATTACAATAAAAAATGTTCAGAGTGATGAGAAGGATAAAATACTTATACAAATTTTTTCTTATAATAAAATGCAAGGATACCAACAAGGCAACTATAGTGTGGGAAATAAAGAATGACAAGTGTTTACTTTATTAAGATCATTAATTTTCTATCTTCTTGAAGATTTGGTTATTCTTATAAATTTAGCCATGTGTTATAAACTACAACTCTTAGAAATCTTTGAAGTCCTTTGATGCTGTTATGTTACATGATGCTCTTTGAAATGTACTACATTTCGTATGACTTTTTTCTTTGGCATACTATATTTCTTTATCATAATTATTTATCTTTATTGATTTGGAATATGAAACACTCAACTTTTCTTGCTGATAGTTTTCAATTTAAAATACTTGGGTCTGGAAACTGTAATTCTTGCAATTCTTGTCTAACTGCTGACAACTTGGACAAGCTTTTAGTAAATCTGGCTCTCCGCAACAATCACTTATTGACACTCTTTCATTTAGGTATATTGATTGATATTATGGAGAAAATCATGAAGGGAATTATTGTCATCATTGTCATATCTAAATTATTTATTCAAATAAACTATATGTCCTTTTCTGTTTGTCGACAGTGTGAAAATACTTCTGCAGCAAGCATTCTTTCACTTCTTGCTTGCCTGCTTGATTCTAGTTATGTGAAAATAGAAAAGAAGAATGCATAGCTAGGCACCTGGAAGATGTATATTCTATTGTTCTTCTGTAGTGTTCATAGTACTTATCATCCTAATGTAAGTTTTGCATGTGAATTTGCTGCAGACTGGACAAGAAACCGATTTTGTCTTAGTTTCATGTTCTGGCCTTGGTATTGAGCCTTCCAGGCGGGAGCAAGTTCTTAAAGCCAAGAGGGTAGGTTCATTTGTTTAATTTCTTTGACATAGTTGAGAATTGATTTTTTTTTTTTTTTTTGTCTTATGCTTTCCTTTTTGTTATGTTTGGTCACCTTAATCCCGAATTCTCCAGGCAGGTGAAGATTCTTTGAGAAGATCTGGGCTTGGATACACGATAGTTCGTCCGGGTCCATTGCAGGTACAGTTTCTTTTGTTGTGTGGCGGTAGAATATGTTTCTGAATGTGCATTGGATTGATTATTAATGGCTTAAGATTGGTAAAATTTTGAACATATTAAATGCCGTGACTTAGTTGCACCAATTTTGTGAATGTATTTAAAATTTTATGAACCCATCTTCTTTCCCTCTAAATCCACTCAATATTAGAGGGAAGCATAGAGTGAGAAGATATTTTCCTTCCTTCCCCTCCATATACCCTAAACCAAATACTATGTTAGTATGAAAATTTAATATAGTGTATTAATCTCATGTACTGACTTGCATGTTTTGCTGACAGGAAGAACCTGGTGGGCAGCGTGCTCTAATATTTGATCAAGGAGACAGAATATCTCGGGTAAGTATTTTATATTCTTTACTGTCACTGAGGAAAGCCTATTTCCCCCAACATTTGCTATCATACATGTTTCTTGTTTTTA
Source organism: Medicago truncatula (assembly GCF_003473485.1). Lineage (NCBI taxonomy): Eukaryota > Viridiplantae > Streptophyta > Magnoliopsida > Fabales > Fabaceae > Medicago > Medicago truncatula. Next base: position 67,867 of record NC_053045.1, read on the forward strand.
GGTTTCATACGGATCTTTACATATTTTTAATACTATGTTTCAAATACCCGTAAACAATTTTCATTATTGGAATAACTGATCTGACTATAATGCCAAATGTCATAATTTATAGGGCATCAGTTGTGCTGATGTAGCCGATATATGTGTGAAGGCACTCCATGATTCAACTGCAAGAAACAAAAGCTTTGATGTGAGTAAACTGCTTGGCCATGAAAACAAAAGATAACTTGAAACCAAAAGAAATTAACATTTTCAACCTTGTCTAGGTATGTTATGAGTACGTTGCTGAGGATGGGAATGAGCTTTATGAGCTGGTATGTGAAAAACAATATTAAAACTCATTTCCTTTTGATCTAGTCTGCATTCAGGGAAACTGATTATTTTTGTGTCTAATCAGGTTGCCCACTTGCCGGATAAAGCAAATAACTACCTGACACCAGCTCTCTCTGTCTTGGAGAAGAATACTTGAACATCCCTGGCCTGGAGAACATACCTCCTACAAGTAAGGTTCCGTAAAAATTGCTTCTACTTCTACATGGCTGCATCAAATGGAATGTAACTATTTTTTCTGTATATATTCACAGGCAACCTAAAATCTTCACAGTTAAATTTACAAACTCTATCTTTGATTTTTGAAAAATTTAAATAATACAAAAATATTGATATCAATAAATAAATTGCATTAGGCAATCAATTGTACAAATATAAAAAAATCAATGTAAAAATACTGAATTTTAGCTTGTTTCTCTAAAAATACCTTGGAGTTGCATGCTGGAATCACTTTTCTTGAGCCGGAAGGATAAAGGGGATGGTAGAGAATCTGTTTTGACTCGGTATAATCTCATTTCTTCCAGTTGTTGAAGTAGGAAACGATGACTACGTCAATCTCTTTAGGACTGATCAGTGAGTGCAGTCAATAATACTCTATGGAGACCCAACCAAGGGATGATACATATATCGAATGATGACCATATCAGAGATGGGATATGCAATTATCAAAATATAATGTGGCCATGATCCATTTATCCCTCTTAGAGGTGGTCTGTCTATCAACATCTTAGTCTCGTCACCGTATTATTTCCATTCAATTTGTGTATACTACTGTCACTTGGTGCATCTACAATATATTGAAAAATATTTAAATAAAGTATTCATTTAAATTGTGGTGGTTGGTTGACTTTGTTGAACATTGACTCATTTACAGGTCTTTTCAAGGATGGTGTCAAGTGCCTCGTACCACCTTGCATTTTGGCATATCTTTTGTCATGGCCATGCTCGTCTATTGGAATATGTTAATTGCATTGACTGTTTTTGTTTATAATTTGTACAAAAAGAACCAAAAAAGAAATGTAGATATTACAGGGGACTAATTGGACTTGTTACAGCGTTTGTTATTATGATTATTATGTTCAAATGATATGTTTCTAATTATTTAAATTATAGCAATTACATTTTGGTACATAAAGACTAGGTCCGAATCCCTCCTCTTTACTTGCACTTTTTCAAGCATCGACTGAAGCATCTATGAAGTGATAAAATAGTCTTTAAATTTGAGTAATTACATAAACAAGTGTTCATTTCATAAAATTCAAAAAGTAAAATACAACTGTGAGAAATCCTCTCAAACTTCGCAGGAAACAACAATGTAACATGTGAGGTATTTTCTTTGGAATACATATAAAGTATTCCAACAACAACAAGTGTGTAATGGATAATATATAATCTCAAATGAAGGATTATAAACTAACCATCGAAGTATGCGTGCCATTGGTACTAAACTCTTAGGAGAATCCATCAATGCATCGTCCTTGATACATCACAACATGCTCTTTGGTGGTGTCATGAACCACATGATCTGGGTAATGCAACCACCTTTCGTCCATAGCACCAGAATATGTGATCACTCTAGTGACCTCATAAGGAGCTAGGACTTGCGTAACACCCTCTCTGGTAAGTGTGCATGCATTAGTGCACTCTATCTTATCCATCTTGAATACAGAGAGACGTCTTAAAATGAACAATACGCTCTATGAGCTGAATAAGGCATCCACTAGGCATGACATCCTTTGATGTCTAATCTAGAGTAATGCAAAAAGAAACTGATCTAAGGTGGATTGGAGATAATAGCTAGAGTTTGCGATGTATGACGGGGGATGGAAGTGGTGTTCCTCGGAGGGGGTGATGTCTTGCAAACATTCTAATGCTCATAGTAGAGTGGTAAACTTATCATAATACAATGTGTATCTTTCTTCAAGAGTAGTTCTCTCTTTATAAGTGAAGTCTTGGGTGAATTGAGATAAATCGCGTTGATGTTGTTGAGAGATTATCAACGTAATTAACGGATCGTCCGTTGATGTTGATCATGCAACGATCGATTACCAGAAGGATATGCTTAAGTGAGCTGGCTATGTGACGTTCTAGCATGTGCCTTCAAGTAAGGTCGACTGAGGGTTAGGTCTGGGCCCAATTCAAAGCAATTGTCTCCTAAGTTGTTAGCTCGTGATGACAAGATGATTTGAAAATCAATGTGTCTTTTTCAATGTGTTGATGGCCGAGTTAATTTTCGTTTGTCTCCGAGCTTGTCCCCATTGGTTAAGTTGAACTTGATGAAGTATTGAGAATCGAAGTGCTATCCCAAGTTCCTTTTGCTTTTATTCGATATCTTTGTAATAATCGAACTTTGATGACATGTCTTCCATTAAAATCTTTAATAGGAAGTTTTGAATTTTAAAATTGAAGAGACGTTCTCGAAAGCACACAAATCCTTGATTATCTCATGGCATTTGAGTACCCTACCCTAGGTTGCATCATATGAGGTAGCTGTGACATATAACAAAGTATCTCATGAGTTCTTTGATCAGTTTTTCATCAATAAATAGGGGGAAATCTTTCTTATCTCAATGGCTTTGATCTCCCTAATTTAAAAATCGATTTGTTGTCCCCAATTTCATTATTTTTTTCTTCGGGATTTTGGTTCCTCTTTTTGTTTTTGAGTCATTATTCATAATGTGACTTATTTATTTGACGTGGTAATGCTTATTAGACTATACTAAAATATTCTTGTGTTACAAAAGATATGGTCAATAAACACACCCCTGTCATAAATAGATACAACTTCATTGAAAAATAAGATGAAGGGTTTTTCTATTCATACCCTATATATTTCTGGTTATACCAAGTTTTTAAAAAAAGTTTTTGATAATATCAAAATTGTCTTTTTATATAAATTTTTTTAAAATCTTGATTTCATTCATTGTCATTATAAAATTTTACTCTCTTGCACCCACCAACGATCAAACAATCCTGATGTTCAATTATTCTCTATGGAAGATTAAAGAGTGAATCAAAATATCTTTCATTCATACTCGATTGCATATAAATAAGTGAATTTTTTCTTCATTTTCAATAACGCTGGTTTCAATTTTCTTCTTCTTGTTCAACTGCACTGTACGACAGTTTCAGTTTTACATTGTTGAGGTTAACATAATCTACTTAAACTTAGTTTACATAACCTACTTAAACTGAGTTTAAGTATGTACACTTAAACTCAGTTTACATGACTTACTTAAACTAAATTTACATGTACATACTTAAACTGATATTACATATAATCATCGAACAAGGTTGAACTTTTAGATGTACACTTAAACACAGTTTACATGACCTACTTAAACTGAGTTTAAGTATGTATACTTAAACTCAGTTTACATGAGCTACTTAAACTAAGTTTACATGATCTACTTAAACCGAGTTTACGTATGTACACTTAAACTTAGTTTACATGACCTACTTAAAATAAGTTTACATGTACATACTTAAACTGAGATTAAGTAGAATCATTGAACAAGATTAAACTTTTAAATGTACACTTAAACTCGGTTTACATGACCTACTGAAACTAAGTTTACATGACCTACTTAAAAGAGGGATTTTAGGGTGTAACCAAGAAAAAAGGAAGATGCTTTTTAAAAATTAAATTTTATGAAAGGGTAATTTTGTCATTTTAGAGTGCAACCAAGATTAAACAGGGTGTAATTATGAAATACCAAAATTTGGAGAGAGAGGTTTTGAAAATGGAGAATAAAAAAAATATTAAAAAATAGAGGACAAGAAATGCATTTAAAAAAAGAAAAAAATATTACTTTATTATGTAATTTTTTTCACACTATTACATTATTTTTTTTTTCAGATAGTCTAGTGGCGGCTAGATTCACAAAGTGAATAAGTGGGGAATCCGCCGAAATTCGAACCCTAACCCTGCACATAATATATGGGGTAGCTAAGCGGTACATTCTAATAACATGGGGAGAGAGATTGTATAAGAAAAAGTGGGAGTGTTATTAGCAATCCCTTATAACACGTGTCCATCACCGATAGGAGAGTATTGTATGTCGGTCGTCGTCAACTTACCAAACTGGAATGAATCAATGAATATTCAAATAAATATAAATCTCAATAACATTGCGTTTAGATTCATTCAACTTTCTGGTATTCTGTTGTTGTATTTGTAATTTGTATACATTCATATATCATTCATTCTTTCATTCATTCATTCATTCATCGCCATTGTCATTGACTTAGCTTTCTCAAACAAGATCCATTCCATATACTTGAATGGTACGTACGAATCAATCAAATCAAATCAATTCAATTTATTTATTTATTCATTATGCCATCTTCGATTCGATTTGAGATAAACTAAATGAAATGAATAGATTATTATTATTATTATAGATGACAGGGGAAGAAGTTGAAGGCTCAAGCAGCAGCTATACAGTAGATGAAGCTCTTATAACATTAGGTTTTGGAAAATTTCAAATACTCGTTCTTATTTACGCCGGCATTGGTTGGATTTCAGAAGCAATGGAAATGATGTTACTCTCATTTGTAGGTCCTGCAGTTCAATCTGCATGGAACCTTTCCTCTCATCAAGAAAGTTTCATAACAAGCGTTGTTTTTGCCGGAATGTTAATTGGTGCTTACTCATGGGGCATTGTTTCTGATCAACATGGAAGGAGAAAAGGATTTCTTATTACTGCTACTGTTACTGCTACTGCCGGTTTTTTTAGTTCTTTGTCCCCTAATTATGTCTCCTTGCTTGTTTTTCGTTCCCTTGTTGGTCTTGGTTTGGGAGGCGGTCCTGTGTTGTCCTCGTGGTTTCTTGAATTTGTTCCGGCTCCTAATAGAGGTACCTGGATGGTTGTGTTTTCCGGTTTTTGGACTGTTGGCACAATTTTTGAAGCATCACTTGCTTGGGTAAATTAATTATTTTTGTCTGTTTCTTCATTCATTTGCGTTGAAAGATTAAAATCTATGTTAATGTTTCTTTACTTTTTTTATAATAGAAATTAGGGTTAGGTGGTTTTGGGTATGTAGAGAAGAATTGTAGATTCTGTAGCAAAGAGAGCAGTTCTGATGGAGAATAGTCAAATCACTATTTACAGAGGAAGACCAAGAAAAAGCATAAGAAAAGATAGAAATATGGTTTATGATAGAACATTATAGCATAACTTGATTCATGTAGCTGACTCCACTTAGTGCGATAAAACTTGATTGTTCTTGTTTCTTTCCTAGCTTTGCACGCAGTTCATGATCTGTTTTCCTAGCTTTCCGCGCACGATAGACATACATATTGATTGTAAACCAGTACTTAAGAGTGTATACACTAGGAAAGAAAAGAGGATAACTAACACCTCCGCAAATGTAACAAAATGAGACATAAGAGGAGTTAGTTATTATTTAGATGAGGTTAATATAGTGAGTAGTCGGAGATAGGTAGAAACAGAAAAAGTATGTAAGGAAAGAATACGAATCAAGGGAAGGTCAATGTGTTTTACTTAACAAAGGGGTGTATGTGCCATTTTAGAACACCAAAGGAAGGTGAGTGCAATATATCGCCTTGATATTAAGGCTTTGTCTGGGTGTTTGGAAAGGAAGGGGAAAGGGGAGTAGATCCCCACCTTGGGTGGAGGTTTTTCTTTTTTCATTGGACCAAAACCCTTCAATATGTATGGAAACACGTTGAAGGAGGATTTTGTGGGTTTTGAATAAATCTATAAATCACTTTCATCTCTGTATAATACTCTCAAATCAAAGAAAATATTAGCGATATGCATGCTCTCATCCTCTCCAAAAATACTCTTCAAAGTAAGGTGAAAGATGCCCCCCTCCTTTCCCTCCTAACACTCAAACAAAGCCTAGATGATTCAGATCTCAGCCAGTTTGCAGTTAAACTCGTAGTTATAACGTTAACTTTTTTTGTTTTTTGCGAGAGCTATGTATATTTCCAATTTGCTTAAGCCTTTATTTCAAATTTTGAACTTACCTAGGATTCAAGGTCTAAGTGGAGGAGAATCAGGAGATATCCCAGATCTCCTTGATTTAATTTAGTTCTAATATCAGATGTTATTTATTATTTCCTTCCTATCATTCCTTCATGCAAGAAAGAATTTTATTGTGATCCCTCAATTTAAATAGTTGTAAACGGCTAAATAAATTACAAAAAGCATTTTGCCACTTCCTTCCTATGTGTAGCCAACAAGTAACTGCCAAAAGACTTCAGTAATGTATAACATGACAGAAATTGTAAATTTTCTTTTTATTACGAAAATACAATCGCTAAAGAACCACTTACTTTCATCATTTAGCCTAGGAAACTGTTATGGCTTTACTTGTCTTAAGGAACATATCTAAACTTTTACTAATCTTGCTAATGTTCTGTCAATGCAATGTACCGTTTCTATCTCTGTTGAATACCTGACAAATCATAGAGATGATGGGTTCACCCAATGCAATGTTCCTTGCAGATTGTGATGCCAAGACTGGGTTGGAGATGGCTTCTTGCACTATCTTCCCTTCCCACATCTTTCCTTCTTCTGTTTTACAAAATGACACCAGAGTCACCAAGATACCTATGCTTGAAAGGTAGAACAACTGAAGCAATTGACGTTTTGGAGACAATATCAAGACTAAATGGCAAAAAGCTTCCTTCCGGTGTCCTTGTTTCTGACAATCAAATTGAGCTACAAAAAATTGACAACCCTTCAGAAGACACGGTTTTACTCTCCCCAAGAAAAAGTGAAGTTGAATCTCCTAAAGGAATGATTTCTAATTTAGGTGGTATCTCATCACTTCGAGTGCTCCTTTCACCCAAATTATCAAGGTCAACCCTTCTATTATGGGCAGTGTTTTTCGGTAATGCTTTTTCATATTATGGCCTTGTTTTGCTGACCTCCGAGTTGAAAAGAAATAGTAAATGTATCCCAGATAAATTGCAGACAGAGAAGTCCCAGGATGTAAGTTACAAAGGTGTTTTTATTGCTAGTTTTGCAGGTATGTTTACTACTGATTTCAGAATTATTTTACTATACAATTCCCGGGAAATGTATGATTGATGCCAAATTTTGTGCACAGAGCTACCTGGGCTTCTCTTGTCAGCCGTAGCAGTGGATAAACTCGGTCGTAAGCTATCAATGTCGATCATGTTCTTCATGTGTTGTATTTTCCTTCTCCCATTAACATTCTATCTGCCTGAAGACCTAACAACGGGCCTTTTATTTGGAGCTCGCATATGCATCACAGTAACCTTCACAATCGTGTATATTTATGCCCCAGAGGTAATGTCTTTATGCAATATATTTTAATTTTGAATGATCTGGTTGAAGCAGAGTTTTTGAGAGAAATCTTGTGCATTCTTTGGTAGAAAGAAGCTAAACCTATTCTCTACTGTTGTTGAATACTAAGATAAGTACTATTGTAGAGCAATTGGTAAAAAGTCCAATCCAATAAGACTACTAAAATATGAAGCTTCTGCGTCACTAAGAATAATTTTATTATCTTAAGGGGTTACTAACACGTGTCTTAAGAGCATGTAATGCAAGGTATCAATTGAAAAGTACAGCATTATTAACTTCAAATGGTGTATTTTTCATGAAACATTCATGTGTTTTATTTCTTAACCAATTCTTTTACGGAATTTGTTAGCATTTGCATTATTTCCTTACAAAGTTAGTTCTCTGTGTTTGTTGGATAGAAGTACTCCTAGAAAAAATAAAGCAAATTATGGATGAACTAGTCCTCTTTAAGAATTGTCAAAACAAATGCAAACCATACCTGGCTTTAAATTACTCCCTACCTCATTGTTTTTGAATTAACTGTTAAAACTATTAAGTTACCGCAAAGAAAAAAGGCCTCACCAGTTATTAGATAGAAACTATTCGTTTATATACTTTCGTCATGTATAAGACATGGTTTCACAGCAAAGTTTTTTGGTCTAATTCTTCTTTATAAATGGTGGAAGTTAACATGTGCAAGATTTATATGAACTGCAGATATATCCCACATCAGTAAGAACCACCGGTGTCGGAGTCGCAAGCTCAGTGGGTAGAATTGGTGGAATGTTATGTCCATTGGTAGCAGTGGGTTTAGTACATGGATGTCATCAAACTGCAGCTGTCCTTCTGTTTATAATTGTAGCTCTTGTTTCAGGAATATGTGTTGTGTTCTTTCCGTTTGAGACCATGGGCCAAGAACTGCAAGATACTGTGTCAAGTATAAAGCAGACAGACGATGTGTAGACATGATGACGTTTTATATACCTCGGATTTTAAATCATGAAAACATGACCAGAACAAATCACTAGTGCACAGTTCTCGAGGAAGAAAAGGAGAGGGAAGAAGTTTGGTCTTTTGACATATTTCTCATTTCATTATTATATGATATGAATATGAACTATCTCCAATTATTCGTTCGCACACATTTTTTTTTGTGTTTGGAAGGATTTTTTTTAGTGAATTGTAGAGGGAATCATCGTCGATGAAAATAAAATTAACATGGTTAATTTAAGGAGGGCAAGTAGCCAAATTATCAAAGGTCGAGGCAACCCAAACTTTTTCAATCCGTCACTACAATTTTGAATTTGGATCCTCTTCTTCTATTCTTTTATTCTCTATTTTGTGTTGATTTCCCTCTAAATTTTACCTCTCTCGATTTTATTTTTTCTTTCTCTTGATCTTATCTCTCAAATTTAGAGAGAGAAAGACACAAAATAGAGAAGGAGAGAGAAGGAAAGAATAAGAGAAGAAATGATAAACATGACAATTGAAGTTGCAAATGTGGTTGATTGTGAATTTTTTATTTATTTTTTGATAAAATAATTTAATTATTATTATTAATTAATTGGGCCAAATAAGTTTTTAACCCCTATTAATATACCTTTTTTTTTTTAACTTTCATTCCTCTAAAAATTTTGTTATCAATTTTAGTCCATTCTTTTTTAACCAAAGTTTATGTTGCATATTTCAAATAACTTTTTTTTATGACATGTCATTGCGGACCTTATTATCATTAGTTGAATAATTTAATTATTGAATTTTTAATCTGCATTAATTTATCAGTAACTTCAAATTATAATTTAATAATTAAGTTAATGATAATTCTCCTTAAAAAAAAACTAATGAAAGTTTAAGGTCTTAACAATCACATATTGTTAAAAAAGCGTCACTATAATTAAGTTAATGATAATTCTCCATAAAAAAAAAAAAAGCTAATGAAAATTTTGTGTTAAAAAAGTAAGAGCTAAAACCGATAACAAAAAAGCGTCACTTAACAATCACATATTGTTAAAAAAGTGTCACTTAAAACATGCTACATTAATTTTGTATTAAAAAGTAAGCTAAAACTGATAATAAAAATTTAGAGAGACCATAGTTTGAAGATTGTTTTTGTAGAGACTAAAATGAAAAGTTGATATATTTACAAAGATTTAAATTTTTTTTAACCCCGACGAAGATGAATGAAGAAAAGGAAGACCAAGGACCTATACAAAAACTAGTGGGGGGGCGGGGACAATGTTTTCTTTTTTAACAAAGATAAACTAAAGTTCAAACTGAGAAAACTTAGACCATGTCCAATGGTAGTGTTGACTGCTTGTTTCAACATGTGGTTTTGCTCCAATGAGGTGTTGAAGATTGTTGAATGACGATGTGGAGGAAAGAGATGTTGAAACCATTCAACATGTTGAACCTGCAAGCAGAGGCACTCGTGGCAAATTCTGGATGGCTGAAAATGGCGCGGAAAGGAGAGAGAATAGGGGAGAGGATAAAGCTGGGCAGGTGTTATTTTCTGATTGGCTGGCTGAATTTTTATCATCTTAATTATTTGAACTCACTTATCTCATTTCAAATTAATTTTTTTTACCAAAATTCATGATTTTTTTTTTGTCTATAAATAGAGACTTGGTTCATTTGATTTGGACACTAAAAAAAAACGAAATTTTCCACTATCATAATATTATCTTTCTATTAACTTTTCTTTTGAAGTTTTAATCTTCTTTTTAGTGAAATTAAATTAAATTATTTAAATAAAATTTTGTTTTTACAAAAATCTAAAAGATAAATTGTTAAGTGTTTATTATTTTAATTTAATTATAATCGATAATTGTAATTTTATGTAATCATAGAAACAAAAATATAAAACTAAATAAGAATAAGAAATAAAAAGTGGTTGAGTAGAGTGTTGAATGAAAAACCATTGAAGATGATAAAAGTTAATGAAAGTTGAATAAGAGAAAGAAAATGATGCGGAGTGTTGGAAATTGAAAAAGTGAGTGTTCAATGGTGTTGAATGAAAAAACCATTGTACATGGTCTTAGAAACAATTCCTTAGGTGCTGTTAGAACTCTTCTCCAATAAAATAAGGACAAGTGGATTACTTAATCCACGTAAGACTATTATCAACTAATGTCCTGTTAACTCTCTTTTCTTCCGTTAACTATCACCAAAACCACCGCTTTCTGCAACCGCCATGCCGCCAACAACCCAACACTACATACATATAGTTAGTGGTGCTTTGAAAATGCAATTCAATCTTACACCATATTTATTCTTCTTCCTTTGTTTTAAGAGACATCATAATTCTTCTAATCGATAAAACTTTTTCTAAGATCAAATTAATCAAATACATTCATATATGTGAAAGTTCAAGTCAATTTGGCTTTTGCAAAACAAAATACCCAAAATAATGATTTGCAGAGGAGACCACCATTAGAACCGCATGAAACATTGAATTGACCAAGAGTGAATCCAGACACAACAATTGCTATAGGTGGTGATTCTAGCACCAACGTTGGTCATTATAATTCTAGAAGCGTGGACAAGATGATGTCGAAGGCGGTATGTTCCGATGTTGATGCGTTAACGGAGGCAAAAAGACGGAACAGAGCAAACAAAAGTAGATTAGTTGATAATGAGTCTTACGTGGATTAAGTAATCCACTTGTCCTTATTTTATTGGAAAACAGTTCCAACAGCACCTAGGGAACTGTTTCTAAGTTTTCTCCTCTTTTTTTTTTTTACCAATTGATTAATCTAAGTGGTAAGTGATTATTTGATCCTTGGTTTTGTTTATGAACTCTTTAAATTTATGGTTCTCCATTTGTGCTTTTGTATGATTTTTTTTTTTATCAAGTAGTTTAGTGGCTGAAATTTCTTTTTTCAAGGTGAATAAATGGGGTGTTCGGAGTTCGAACTCCGGCCCTTGCATATAACAATGCATGTCCCTGCCAACTGAGTTATGCTCACAGCACTAAATTTTAAATTTGATAATTGAAAATCAATATACAAAATAAAGAAAGAAAAATAAAAACAAAAATAAGTGAAAACAAGATAGAAAACAAAACTATTTATCTAAAATAAGTTGTTTTTTGGTATAAAATAAAAATAAAAACATAAACAAACCGTTTACGCATCATGAAATTGTTTGTTTTTATTTTTCTATAAAGAATTTGTGTATGTCAAATCGTTGAACCTCTAATTTTCTATAAAGAATCGATGTGAATGAATGGGATGCGAGTGAGTGCTTAGAAGAAGATCTTTGAAACCATTCAGATTCAATTACAATTACAATTACAGTTTCAGTTTCATGGCGGCAACCCAACCACCACCACAGCCTCCTCTTGATCGTCCCACAACAGGTACGTAATTCAACTTCTTTTGAATCTTGATCTGATTCAATTCAATTCAATTCAATTCAATAATTTCTTATTAGATTGCACTTGTTTTTTAGATTTACTTGATTTCTGTTAATCTTGGATCTGATTAAGACAATAATTGGCGGTGTTGATCTGATATAAGTTAGAACTATACGTGTAATTTCTGTTTATGTAGTTTTTAATCTGTCTTCAAATTAACTTTGTTGGTCAATCAATAATTTGTATTTGTATTTTTAAAACCATACGAGTCACTGTGATGCAGGAGATATATCAACTCAACCAGATAACATGAAGGATCAGATTGTGGTAAGTTAATCCCTAACTAACTTTTTTAGATTTTTTTACTGATAGGGTTCACCTTACAAGAATTTGAATTATGAATAGATTTGATAACACACTTTTGGTCTATGTTTTTTAGTCGAATCATGTGTATTTTTAATGGATTGTTTTAGAGATGTTTAAGGTATTTTAACAATTTCTCACAAAAATTTAGAATTTTTGAATAAAATATGAATTTTAAGCGTTACAATTTACAAAAATTGAAAATTCATATTTAATTTTTCTCTTACTAAAAGATTTATATAGTGTACTAAGCATGACTGCAAAAATGAATTCAAAATTTCAATTTCAAGAATACACATCAGTAGTTTAGTTAAAAGCAAGGACCAAAAGTCATGACGGAAAACATTTGGGAACCATAGCTTGTTGAAAAAGTTTAGAGGGACTACAAATGAAATTTGAGATTTTTTAAAGGGATCAAAAACTTATTTAATCCTTAATCTACTATACAATACAGTACTCTAATTAAATTGTGAAATATAATGAAATTAATCAAGTTATATGGAGACTAATATTAAGAGGTACTCTAAAAAAGAAACCAATTGTCGTACTCTATGAGGTAATTTAAGATACTCTATCATTTTTCTTTTTTTTTTTTGACAAATTAAGATACTCTATCATATTATCAAGATATTCATCATTTTTTCAAGTCTTCTAACACCTTTCTTCAAGCTAAAGCTTACTAAATCTAAGCTTGTGAAAAAATACACTTTTACAAGAGAGATAGACACAAGTGGAAGACCGGTGGACCTTTTAGTAGAGTGTACTTATTAAAATGGGTCTCACTAATCTATTACGCGTGTCTCTCTCTCTCTCTCTCATAAATGGACAGTAAATGGAGGGTAGATAAATGGAGCAAATCCACAGTCGTGTTACGCATGTGTTCAGTTAGTGATGAAAATCCCGTGACCCTTTCGACTTAATGCCACTCCAAATCTTAACCCTTAATTTAATATCAATTCATGGCTATGAGCCTATGACTGATCGTCGCTAATCCCTACTGTGAGGTTTATTTTCCTCCTTTTCCCTAATTAGATTATATTCACATATGAGATGATGATCTCAACAACCTACATACATATGCCTGCAAACCTGTGATGCCTTCAATTTTTCAAACTCAAGGTGTGAATAAAAGTAAGGGTTCAATCAAACTTCAAAACTTTTGATATCTCACAGTATGTAGTAGCATGATTGCAAATGATATTAGTAGGATATCCAATGCCATCAAACCCATATTTAAATACTCATAGAATCTAAAAGACTGATGCAAGTAGATATTATAAAACGAAAGATGAATCAAGGGAAAATTGAGAGGGCATAAGCATATTGAACATCAATTGTTCAGAGATTAAAGCATACGAGACACTCACAGTCATACACTCAGGTTCTTTCAGACTACACTCTCACTAATGGAGTCTCATTTATTGTTTAGTAAGAAGTAGAAGAAGAAAACAAAACTTACAGTAGGGATTAGCGGTGATTAATCATATCCATCAATTGATATTTAAATTAAGGGTTAAGATTTGGAGTAACTACGAAGAGTTACTCTTGGAGTCAATATATTCCTCCTCTTTATTAATAGGATTATAAAAATGAGAACACATCAAATTTTAAAGGAAAGTGTGGAACAAGTGGTAGATACTTGAGTCCCTTAACCATTTGGTCCAGGGTTCGATCTCTGGCCGGTGCATATGGAAAAATATTTGTTGGAAAAGATCAACCTCATAAATGGATCTCAGTTACCTTGAAGGGATTAGTCTCCGCAGTTGCGCACAAAGGATATTTTTGAGTGCATGTTGAAACTTGATGGTATTTTTGAGTGCTTGTTGAAACTTCATGGTATTTTTGAGTGCTTGTTGAAACTTGAAGGTATTTGAATGCTGTGAAAACCATTACGTGAAAAGCTCGAGAATCAATTTAGTTTACCAAACGAAGTCACTTCTTGAAATTAAAACTGAGTTTGGTTCTTAAAGTCAAACATATTCAGTTCAAAATATTGAAAACCAGTGCATTCAACCAAGAACACAATTCAGTTCATTTTGGAACATATTTAAACTAGTTTGGTTAGGGTTCATCAGAACCAATTTCCGGATTAGTTCGGTTCATTTCAATTATTTTTATCGAGCTAAACCACGACCTTCCTTATACAAAATGATGGGGAAATAGATAGAGATATAAACCATCAAATTCAAGCAAGATGGATGAATGGCTTGAGGGTCTTAGGTGATAAAATTTGCTCCCTTCTTGTCTTAGTTATAACCAAATATAACTAACTACACGCACAGTAAGAATATTAATTAAGCTCATTTAATTTATTTGATTAATAAAAAAAAATTGCATTTTCTAAATTGCCCTTGCTTTTTATTTTAGTTTGTCTAGAAACTTGTTCAATTAAATGGTATTTTGAGAACAATAACATTTAATTGAGTGACATAAATTAGGTTTTGCTTATATTTTTGACAAACAAAAATGACTTCTTTTTTGCTTATATTTGAGACTGGAGTAGTACAACTCAAGTTGTAGAGAAAATTTAATCATACAACTGTAAGATCAAAAATGTTGTATGGGACAGACCGTTGGGCAGCAAAATGTCATCATGAGAGTATGATCAGTGTAGCCAAGATGAGAACGCTGTGCTATGTGTGCGAAAATACTAGACAAGATAAGGATTAAGAGTGATGGTATCAGAGATATAGTGTAGAAAAGTTGGTTGAATGTCGCCTTGGGTGTTTGTGTGGAGGAGACGGGTAGATTCTGTAGTAAGGAGAGAAGATCAGATAGATAGTAGCCAATCAGAGGCAGGGGAAGGGTAATAAAAACTATAAGCGAAACTATCAAGATAGACCTAGAAGTCAATGATTTGGATAAAGATAAACCATATATGATAGAGCATGATGGTGCTATCCATGTAGCTGAGCCCACCTACTGGGATAAGGCTTAGTCGTTGCGGTGGTGGTGGATGTGAAATGGAGAAAACGTCAGAAACAATGGAACTCTACAGTGGACATTGGAAACCATAAGAGATCACATGGCGGGGAAGAGAATTTGAACACGTCAGAGATGACACAACGAAGGAGAGACTTTAAATATTTCTAGAAGATGACACAATGGAGGAGAAAATATATGAACACGCTTGAACATTTTCAATATATTTTCATATTTCGAACAACTAATTTAAACATTTTAAGGCACATAATTCTAAGAGTAGATATTCACTCATTTTCTAAATAACGTATACATTAAAAAAATGGTTGAAAGGTATATCTATGTCAAAACTTACACATCCTCTCTCTCTACACACACACAATATGTATGTGTGTGTGCAAAGATAGATACATAGCTATCATTTATCTATCTGCATGTGTTTGTCATCTTTTTGGGGCTTCATCCATCAATACCTGAGAGTTCAAAATTTTCTAACTCTTCCCAGGGTACAACAACTATAGGTCATTCACGGGATATCACAAGTCAGTCAGGATCTTTTGGTTCAGGTGCAGATCAACCTCTGTACCCTCCCAATGTGTATGCGCCCCAGGCCCAGGCTTTCTACTATGGAGGTTAGTCTGTATTTCTTCATTTCTGTAAATTAATTTTGTGAAGGAATATTCATTCTCTCTACTATTATGCGCAATACCCTAGGAAGTTCGGCAATTGTGATTGAATTTCAGATTTGAGGGAAAAGAGACAAACGGAAAATATAATCAGAACTTAACTTACATGTTTCCTTTATATTGAGAGACCACAAACTGTATTTATACATGATGCAAGCTTCTAATAAACCGATGATAACTGTAGATCTGGTTGTTATTTAACAGTCTAATAATTGAAGTAACTTGGAATACTCTAGTATTACCAGAAGACACACATAACAATACAAGTGACAGAAAACAACAGAGAACATTTTAATCTAATGCACATAGCAGAGACACCATTGGCAGATACTAGAAACACAGAAAACAGCTATATGCAATACTCTATCATATCCAACAAAATCAGGATCACTGCAATCAGAACTGCAGAACACCAAGTTTGTCACGAAGATTGCAAAACCTAATCTTAGATCGGAGTTTGGTTGGGATGTCAATAAGATGATCTTGAGCTGGTATAAGAGACAACAAGATAATGATCTGGCACCTTCTCACAAACAAAGAAGATATCCAACTCCATATGTTTTGTTCAAATATGCAAAACAGGACCGTGACTCAAAGCAACTATGCATTGATTGTCAGAATAAATGACAGGAGTAGGGAGAAAGGAACCTGAATCTCTATAGAGATTGAACCCAAAGAATTTATGCTGCAGTAGCTGCTAAACTTTTTTACTTCTCCTCTGCACTAGATCTGGCCACCAAAGTTTGTTTCTTCAACCATCAAGGAACTAGCAAAGTATTGGAGGTTGATATTTATGCCCAATCAACATCACAAAAGGAACACAGACTTGAACAACATATTGAAGAGCAGTAACAACAAACTTGTTAAACGAGGGAAAGTAACAACAACGTCCCTTTTAGGATCAACTGTAACAAGGAAAGAAAATTGGACATAAGAGTAGAAAATTTACGAAGATTAGGCATGGGTTTATGAACCAAACAAGTGTACCGAAAGCAAGGAGGTGACAACATGCAATAATATACTCCCAACTCAGGTCATTTAAATGCCCCAAAAATCTCCAAAAAAATAACATGGAACACTATCATCATGGATTAGAAGTGTCTGGGTTGTTTTCAAAGATGATGATTTTTACCCCTATTTATAGAGATGACCTGTATGATATAAACTTCAAATCCAACAGTCAATTTTGTAATATATTTATCTAGTAAAACATTATTGGACGGTGCAACACTTGTGTAATTCAATCCCTCCTCATTTTTATATATAATTATAATATTATTGGAAGTTTAATATTGCTAAATTTTAATTCATTTTGGAGATAATGAAGTTTGTATTTTTATTATCAATTTGAGTTTGCCAAAAAGTGAGAGTTCAAATAAATATTTAATGCCCAGAAGTTTGTTTTTCTTCTTTTTATGCACCTAATTTTCTAACACGCTTTAGGATCCTTTTATCCTGTTATTGTTGATGCTTGTTTTTTCCCCATTCATTAACACTACATATTATTGCCAGAGAATTTTTAAATTACAAAGTCAATATTGACAATTAAAATATCAATTGTCTTTTGGTGTTTCTTATAAAATCAGGCATATCTTAATTTGTGCAATGGTTGTCTGGGGTTGCTATTGCTAGCTTTTTAATCTTTGGTGAAACTGATTTCAGGTTTTGACAATGGCAATGGCGAATGGGATGAATATCCTTCATATGTCAATAATGGGGGAATCGAAATTGGATCTCCTGTGAGAATTTGGCATATCTTATTTTTATGTATAGTTTCTGTTTGTAAGGCTAACTTCATTTTTTTTCCAACTTTTATATTAGGGTGTCTACAATGAAAATCAATCCCTTGTTTTCCATTCTGGATATGGCTTCAACCCACAAATGCCATATGGACCATATTCCCCGGTTACCTCGCCTTTGCCTTCTGTAGGTGGAGACGCACAGTTATACTCCCCTCAGCAATTTCCATACACCCCACCTTATTACAACCAGCTGGTTCCTCCTCCGAACTTACCATATCTTAATTCACCGACTCCAGTTTCTCAGCCAGAGCTTACTAACCTGCTAGGCATTGACCAGCAAGTTGAAAGTAATTTTTTTGGACCAAGAGCAAGCTATCCTTCCGTTGGATCTTTTGCTAGAGGAAGCTTTCCTGTAGCCCCTGGTTCCTTCAGCTTTCATGAATCTCAACAAGGATTTGATGGATCAAGATCTGGTGGTCTCTGGTCGGATTCCTCCAAACCTTCAGAAAGGCAGAGGTCTTTTATGCCTCTATCTCCTTCTGTTCCTCAACAGCCAATTGGCTCTGTCAGGTCATTTGGGCCGAGTGCTGGAATGGTTTGTTCTATTACTTGTGCATATCCTGCAATATGTTATATTTTTCTAATAATTAAGTTTTGAACTATATTAATGTAAGAGATAAACCTTGGTACATCCTGTAACAATATTTATCTCTTGTTCCGACACTGCTGAGTTTCATTGTCAAAAGAGAGATTGCTGTACAAGCTTTTTCGACTAAACAAAATAGTAAAAAATAATAACAGATGGATTAGAATAGCATATATAGACAGATTAGTGCTTGTACATTATTCATAACTTGAATTAAATTATTCAGTTTTCACTCCTTACCCCCCCCCCCCCCCCCCCCCGCCCTGGCAAGAGTTTTAAAGCAATTGGTTTTTCTTTTTTATCTGTTGGAAAGTAGTTTGACTTGCAATGCAGAAAAAATTTGGTCATTTTTGTTTTGATCAATTAATTGGAAAAAGTTTGTTCTCCTATCTCTTTCTTAGTGCATCTCGAGTCAAAAGTCCCAAAAAAGTTATATTACCATTTTCAGAAGAAATTTCTAAAATTGCGGTTCTACATGAGCCATTGTTTATATCCATGTTTTACATAGTGTAATAATATCCATCCAGCAGTTTGAAACTGTAGAACATATCCATATAACAATGTGAAACTGCAGAACTAGTCAGAAAACAAAATTATGGGTTTGACAGTGTGGACTATACCCTTCTTTGCAGGCTTCTCATCAACAGCGATCTTTGTATGGGTTTGGATCCAGTTCAAACCCTTATGGTAGAGGCTATCTCTCTAACCCTGGTTCTAGCTTTGGAGGCTCGGCCATTTCTGGCCTTAGTGCTAATGATAGGAGCTTCCTTTCTCTTGAAAATAGCAGACGGCACGGCAGGGAAACTGCTTCTTTTTGCAGATGTAATGGTACTCTTGATATCCTCAGTGAGCAAAACCGAGGACCAAGGGCTTCAAAGCTGAAAAATCATATATCCTCTGAAAATAACGCTATTGATGGTAGTAAAAATAATGCATCTACTGCCAAGTTCCAAGATGAATCACTCAACCGGCCAGATTTTGCCACTGATTTCAAGGATGCCAAGTTTTTTGTCATCAAATCTTATAGTGAAGATAACGTTCATAAGAGCATTAAGTATGGTGTCTGGGCTAGTACACCAAATGGAAACAGGAAGTTAGATGCTGCATATTGCCAAGCAAAGGAGAAACAAGATGCCTGCCGAATTTTTCTCTTTTTCTCGGTAATCTAATTTCTGTATCTTTTTGTAAACACAAATGTTGCACTACCGTATTCATCGTCCTATAATAGCTGTAGATAGGTATCTGTTTCCTGTAACAAACCTTGGTTCAGAATATTTTGTTCATTCTACAATTTTGTATAAAACTAAATGCTGGGTGGTGGAAAGACAGAAAACAAGCCTAGTATATAGAGATGAGAATATTATGCTAGATGAGTGGTCACATGAGACAAGATAGAATTGGAAATAAGATCATTAGAGAGAATACTAGGGTATCCCCCATTGTAGAAAATATACTGGGGTCTCATCTTAGGTAGTTTGAGCATGCATAAAGTCTTGTAGAAACACTTTTAAGAAATGTTGATCAAATAGAGGATAGTCCAACAGTTAGAGGTTGAGGGAGACCAAGGGAAGCTATAAGTCAAATCATTGATAGGAATTTTGAAGTAAATGGTGTATTTTTGGACTAAATGCATGACAGGGATTTATGGCATCAACAGAAATATACATGACAGGGATTTTTCCAACAAGGGTTAAATGTGTTTATGAGAACAGATGCTGTCAAGTAACCTAATATTTATCACATATTGCTTTAGCACTGATTTAATTGGTTAGGCGAATGCTAGTGCTAGTGCTCATTGGGTAGGTAATCTGCAATGACCTAATGTTACAACTATTTCCAGGTAAATGCTAGTGCTCAGTTCTGCGGAGTAGCTGAAATGGTTGGACCTGTCAATTTTGACAAGAGCGTGGACTTCTGGCAGCAAGATAAGTGGAGTGGGCAGTTTCCTGTGAAGTGGCACATAATAAAAGATGTTCCAAACAGTCAGTTTCGTCACATTGTTCTTGAAAATAATGATAACAAGCCCGTTACCAACAGTCGAGATACTCAGGAGGTAGGAATCTGTGGATACTTTTATATTGCTTATTGTCTTCAGAAGCTTTGTTAAACTTATAATAACAACCCGAATCTAATATCTATTTATTTCCTGTCTTTTAAAGTATGTTAACATACCGGCTAGACATTACACCTCGAAACCTGGTTGCATTTTGTTTTTTAGGAGGGGCTGTAGTGAAGAGTGTCGCTCCAGTAAAAACCGGAATGTCCTCAACTTATAGTCACCACCTTTATTTATTTTTTGGACCTTTTGGTCTTTTAATCCTAAAAATTCTTTGCTTTATGCTGTGTTTGAATATTGGTGATAATTAACTTTGATTACTTTATTAATGTCTTTAATTTTGTGTATTCTATTTTCAGCTTTTATATGTGTATGGTACTATGATATATAAATTTCTTGTATGATTCCTTAAACTTCGATGTAGCACCCATAACGCTGCCTGCTATACTCCTATCATACTTTGGGGATCGGTTGCTATCCATCTTTGACTACATAGCTTTACACTTGTCACCTGATTTCGCTTGTAATTCTCTTGTAAATGGATTGTAAAATAATTATTTACATCCAGCTAATTATTTCCTTTATTTCTGAATATTAAACATTTCAGGTGAAATTGCAACAAGGGATTGAAATGTTAACCATTTTTAAAAACTATGAAACTGATACGTCTATCCTGGATGATTTTGATTTCTATGAAGACCGGCAGAAGGCCATGCAAGAACGAAAGGCAAGGCAGCAAAGTAGCATAATGCCTACTGGATTAGTTGGGGGGAGTGAGCATAGGAGTTCTTCTGACAGTACTGGTGATTTCATCAAGCAAGTGTCAAAAAACTTTTCTCTAGTTGTCCGCTTGGACGACAACAATAACGAAGTTATTGCTGCCAACAGAGATAAGTTAGCCTCTGATGTTCCCACCGGTAATGTATTTAAACCCGGTGAAGGCATTTTAGTGACTGCCTCTTCAATGCAAACCAGTTAGTGGCAAGACTGTTGATCACATCAGCCGGCTATGCATCGGGTAATGAAAGTCGGGATCATGCTTGCTTTATCTTCGTAGTTTTTCAAACAAGGCAGTGCTATGATGCCATTTAAATCATAGGGTCATTGGGGTTTCCAAAAGAGGTGGTTTTGCATAAAAGAATGAGTTTCATATATCATATGTTTTCTAGAGTGAGTTAACTGAACTGTTAAGTTATACCTCCCATACATGACACCTTTGCTTATTTGAGTAGGTTAGATTTTCTTCTTTATCTTTTAAATTTTTGTTTAATAATTTTGGGCTTGTTAGGCTCTGATTGATTTTCATATTTATTTTTCGTTTTCTGTTCAGTTTAAATTGCAAAATTGTCAAAAAAAAAAAAAATCTTCAAGTTTTCATTTTCTATTCCATTCTCCAGAAACACAACTCGTGTTCATAAGAGACATATAAGTGAAGTTTTCGATTTCCATGGCACATGCGATCTCAGCCAATATTTGGGGTACCTGATTTCCATGAAAGTTGTTTATTAAAAAAAAAAAAAAAACAATATTGTTGGTAGTAGATCTTTCAAAGGGGTCATATAGATAAGGTGTACACTCAAATATACAATTGGACAGCAAGTTCCTTTTCCTAGAATTTATGGTGCATGCTCATACTCACTTGTGCCATGAATTTATAATTTTAAAAAGCTGATAGATCATAGAAGGGTAACCTGAAAGAGTTTAATCGATGACTGAATCGTTATTTTGGTTCTCAAATTTTTAATGGTTTGAGTAAGAAGATGCAAAGGGGACTTGCCCTTTCGTATTTTGGTTCTCATATAGATAAGGTTCACACATATCATAAGGCTGAGACACGCAAGTAAAATACGAAAATGCCCCCTCGACAGTTAACTGTCGAGGAAAACCTCGGTAGTTAACTGCCGAGGCGTGTTGAACATAAACAGAAGCAGAAACACAAACATGTTAGTTTCAAAACTTCTCTAAAATTCTCAATTTCTCTCAAATCTTCACCAAAGTCATTTTCACGAATTGCAAGAAAATCAACCGCACATTATCACAAGTAAGTTGTATCAATCATTTTAATGAAATGTTAGTTTGTTTAGGTTTATTTTTTAAAAAAAATTAGAGTAGTTTGCATGTGGTTAGGGTTGATTTTAAAATTGACAATTTAATGATTGCATGTGTAGTTTATGAATTGATAAATAAATGTAGTTGTTGCCTATGTTGTTTAAATGATAATGTGGCTTTGAATGGTAGCAAATGAACACAATTTGAATATGTTTTATACTTTGCACATAAAGTGTTTGATCAAATGCCTCAATGAAAATTATATTGATTATTTAGTTAGTTTAGGTTATGAGAATTATGATGGACACAAATGATTAAGTGTATAGAAATGATTAAGTGTATGTTAATTATTGAATGATGTTTAGGTTATGATGGAAATGATGGACACAAATTTTATTGTAATAATGATTATATTGAATGATTTTAGGTTATGGAAATGATGTTCATTGTACTTTTAATGTGTTTGATTATGTTTATGTTTAGTTTAAGTTTAATGTTAATGTTTATGTTTAGTTTAGGTTTAACGTTTGATTATATTGCTGCATTTATTTTGTGATTTATTTTAAAGTTAATTTGGTATTATACTAATTATTAAATTAGTTAATTTAATTAGTTTTTGAGTTAGACACTGATATATATACATAAATATATATAGTACACGTTTTTTTAAAGGAGCTATATAGTATAGTTCTTTGGTTGCCTAACTGCCGAGTCAAATACCTTGCTTTTGCATCCTAATTAATCGGTTCTAGTGGCTTTGAGTGGGAGAAATAATAGCAACAGTTATATATCCTTTTGCGTATAAAAAGTATAGGACGTGAGTGTAGGAGAGTTACCAGCCAGTTCTAACTCAGCCTATACATATGAGCATACGAGTTCATGGTGAAAATATTTCTATTTCATTGTCCAAGCTAAAGCCATACCATGTATTCCCTTTCTCTCACACGTTGGATTAATTAGTTGGGTGAGTTACACATTGAAATCAGTTTCTTCCACCAATATAATTAGCCAAACCTAGAAGGCAAACTCCATCCCCCTCCAAATGACCATACGCAAATTGTTCCCTCTCGCAATATTCTCTTATTACTTCCTATTCTTTGACTACACAAATCATTTTGTATACAAATATTTTCAAGCTCATCAATCAATTCCTAGAGTTTATTCCTCACAAAATTCGTGTATGTCCTAAGGTACTCCATGTCCTATTTTTTAGTTTAATTTTATTCTCCAATCTCTAATCATGAAATTACTGTTTCGTGGAACTTACTTTCGTTTCCCCTGAACATGTTGTTGTGGAATTGTGGCCGAGCATTCATTCACAGTTCCATCGGGTTAAATTTTAGAAAACATTTCCCAACATGTGGTTATTCGTTTTCAACGGAGTCTAGAGCGAGAGAAATCGTGCATGCTTGTAGTCGTTTGATTGGAAGGAAAGCTTACGAGGTAAGGGTTTTTTCCCATACGTCCATACTAAGTGTTAGGACTGTGTTATTAAATAGTGGTAGCAATTCTTGTCTCTTGAAAAGAAAAACAATTAAAATATTTTCTTACGTGGTAAAATCTAATATTTTCTTACGTGGTAAAATCTAATATTTTATAAAAGTGATTATTTTAATTGAGTTTTATATGATAGTTGTGTATGATGTGATGTGGAATGTTAATTGTATTTTATTTTATTATGTTTGTATGTTTTTGTGATGCTGAGAAGGACATGTTAGATTTTGATTAATTAAGGAAAATGAAAAGAGATGAAAATGTGAGTCTTATTGAAAAGATTGTTTTTGATCATGTTCATGGTGATGTGAGATATATAATTATTTTCTGTGTGGTGCCTTTGTGGCGGGTAAATATCATATTGCATTGTTGTGCCTAAGTGGCGGGTTACTATTATATTCTGTGTGGTGCCTTAGTGGCGGGTTACGATTATATTCTGTGTGGTGCCTTAGTGGCGGGTTAATATCATATTGCATTTATTTTCATGATCATGCATGGCATATGCATCTGTGTGGTGCCTGTGTGGCGGGTTATATCCGGATCATATAGTTATAAGAGCATGCATCTTACTGCATTGCATTGGGTCTGCTATACATATGTGTGTCTTTATTCATCTGTGTGTTAGATAAGTGATTAAACTATTTTATTGCAAATAAGATGTGCGTGAACCTTACTTCGAAGCATATGACTTGAATGTATTTTCTTAAATCTTTTGATTGAGAAGTTTTGATATTATCTATTTTATGACATAGTTTCTGGTGCTTGAGTATGAACCAATTTGGATAAGGAAATTGATCCTTACACTAACATTTTAGATACCAAAGAAGAGATGGTCTATGCTTTGAAGTTTTTGCTTGAAGTGCGTACGGGGGACGAAATTGAGTTTTTATTGAATTGTAATTTTAGAAGTAATTTTGAATGATATTAGTTTAAGAATTTTAATTACATTATGTTAAGAATTTTGTATAGGTTTTGTGATTTTCTAAAAATGAGAATGATTTAGGCGTAATGTCTTGGACCAAAATCCGGGGCGTTACAGCAGCAGCGGTGCCCCGGAAGTGTTACCTGTGGACCCTCCCTTTCTTGGAGGACCGGTAAATCTATCTCTGCTGTACTCTTATGCCAAGCATGTGGCATTGCCACTTTGGTATAATACAGAGAACATAAATGTAATTTTTTTAAATGTTTTTTCTTTATGTTTAATTATTTTCTTTATATGTGTGTTTGTGTAATTATTGTATCAACTTTTATTCGTGTTTTTTTTAATTATTTTCTTTATGTTTAATTATTTTCTTATATTTTCTTTATTTCAACTTTTATTTTTTCTTTATGTTTAATTATGATTTAAATTATTTTTGTTATGTGTTTTTTTTTAAGTTTTACATGTGTTATGTCTTAAATTAAAAATATGTGCGACAATTTAAATTTGCGATTTTTATTTTTGCATTTGTTCAGTTTTATTTTTATTAGTTAAATGTTTACATTGTTTAAACTATGTTTATTTTTCTATTATTTCAGTGTCGTAAGAAGCGTTATGTAAAACCGATTAATCATGGGGCTAAGATTTTGAGTCTCGGACGTCCAAACGGCAATCAAAAATGGTTTTGCGATCCGCTTAAGGAGAACGGGTTACATGATTTGGTTTTCTTGGGCTACGCCACTGTGCCTCATGCTTTGCTGATGACTCTATGTGAGAGGTGACATCCCGAGACCAACACTTTTCACATGCCCATGGGGGAGATGACTGTGACTTTGGATGATGTTGCATATCTTATGCATCTTCAGATTGAAGGGCGGATGTTGGGCCATCGAAAGAAGATGTTGAAACATGAGGGAGAGGCACTACTGGTGAGGCACTTGGGTTAGTTATCCAAAGCTGAAGGAATTATATACGACTAGCCTTGGTAGGGCTAACATATTGGCGGATACAGAGGATCCAGAGGAGTTGGAGAGGGTTAGGACTTATTGTGTGAAGTGTTACCTTCTCTACTTGGTTGGATGCTTGTTGTTTGGGGACAGAGCTATTGGGGGAAGCGTGACATTGCTCACTATAAGAAACTTATATTTTATTTTTTTGTTATATTTTTCGTGCGTAATAATTTATAAATGTGATTTGTTTGGTTTGGGAAGGCATGGTTTTTGGCGCACTTTCCTTAAGTTTTATAGTGTTGATCCAAACACCGACTATGTTGAAAACTTACCGGCTGCGGCGAGGTGGAAGCTTCAGAAGGGTCATGGAGAGGGGGTGACCTATCGGTCATTGCTTGATCGTATTACGTTTGATGAAGTATGTTGGAGGTCGTACGAAGAGCACATGGACATCCAGGCTTTCGAGGAGGTATTATGGTATTCAGGCTGGATTATGTGCGGTGATCGTAGGGTGTTCCGTCACTTGGCCGAGAGGGTTTTGAGGCAGTACGGATACGTCCAGACCATCCCTAGACATCTGTCGGATGTTGTAGAGCTGTCATCGGCTCAGATTGTGCAGGCTTTCGTCGACTTCCGCACTCACACGCTTAAGGCGGCCGATTGGGGTGAGCATGCAGGAGAGCAGACATGGCGTATGGCGGATGGCTATGTACGATGGTACACCGTTGTGTCTCACCCTCAGATTTTGTCACTTCTTCTAGGAGATATTCTGAGGCCTCCAAATGAGGAGCAGATCATTGCAGAGTAGTGGGAGCGGTACGAGGCGAGAAGCTCGCCTGATACCTATGACATGGTTAGCGGCGTTGTTGCCTATGCTGATGCACAGATGGCCCAGGAGTAGGTCATGAGCCCTCAGCAATGGTTTCAGGCCATGAGCCATGTTAGAGAGTAGATCGTGCCGATATTGGCCAGAAGGCAAGGCTAGAGGCTGAGGAGGAGGCACTAGCAGCATCAGCTGGACCAGGACCAGCAGTAGTTCGTTTTTTAGGACTTGTTTTTTAGTTTTGGTATTTTGATGACATTGGTTTGTATATTCGTATTTTGATGACATTAGTTTTCATTTCATTGGATTATTTTACTTTGTTTAATGGTAAAAATGTTGGTTTAATTAAGTTGTGCATTTGCGCCAATATTTGTTTTGTGATTTGGACCATTATGCGTAAAAAAAAGGTACATTTGTTGTGTTTGAAACACATTACAAGTTTAGTAAATGAAGCTACTGCCTCTGCTTTGGCTTCAGGACGCTTCGACAGTTTATTGCTCAGGAAAACCTCGGTAGTTAACTGTCGAGGAAAACCTCGGTAGTTAACTGCAGACGGTTTCATATTTCCTCGGCAGTTAACTACCGAATGGTATTTTGGTATTTTACTCGTGTTTCTCAGCCTAAAAAGATGTGTCAACAACAATTTTCAAGACATAAGGGTGGCAAGAGGCTGGACAGAGTCAAACTTTGTTTGTATAGATTGGACATCTGACCTTTCTAAAAAAAAGGCTAATTTGATCTATTAGTTGGTTTAAAAATATAGTGTTCTACTTGATTATGAAGTAGTGGTTATTAATTTGGTCTATTGAAATTAAATATTGTCATTTTTTTAAAATGTAGTGTTCCATTTGATTCTGAAGTAGTGGTTATTAATTTGGTCAATTTAAATTAAATATTGTCATTTTTTAACTTATTATGAAGTAGTGGTTATTACTTATTTCTATTAATAGCTCAAAGGTGGATGGTTCTCTTTTTATGAGTGTAGAGAAATCCTTTATATTAGATCTAACTTTTCAGTTAAATTTATTAGACGGGAACAAACCAAAAAATTGTGAAAAATGGAGAAACATATTTGATGGTTTTGTATTCTCAGTTATTGATCCTTCTTTTAAACTTTTGAATGTAGAAAAAAAGAAAAAAAACTTACCCTTAAACTTTGATCTACTGCTAGATAGAATAATCTATAATAAATATGGAAATTACATATTTTGCTGAGTGGATGTTTGTTTTCTTGTGTCAAAATGGTTGCTTATACTTTATTAACAATCTTCTTGCTGACATAGTCTCAGTGTCACATAAAATTGAACTTTTTTTGGTGTACACTGTACAGTAGTTTTTTTCATTTTCACAAACCTCAACAATTATCTACCTAGTGTCCCCCCCAAAAAAGTCTTAATGATCTTGCACAAACATCTCTCGGACAACCTATGACTACTTTGAAAGAATAGAATAAAAAACATTGAATCAAATAATGGAAAATAACTGAAAATTCTACTTTGGTGGATGGCAAAGATGTTTTCATTTCGCTTCATTCAACTCAATCATCATAATCATCTGTCCGACCAATTGCACCAAGATCCTCTCTCATTTTCAAACTTGAACGTTGAACTAATCGCACCAATGCCTGAACCACCTCTGATGCAGATGGCCGAAATTCGGGCTCAGACTAATAGAAAAAAGCATATCAGTTAGTATTAGTACATATACACACATTTGTAATGGAGTAACAAATATAATGAATTTATAATGTAAGACACCTGAACACAAAGGGCGACGATGTCAGCAAATCGAAAGAGTGATTTAGGAGGGTAAAGTCCCCGCAATGCAGGGTCTACCATCTTTTCCACAGCGTTTATGTCACGAAGCTGTGGCGTAGCCCAACGAACGAGGCTTTGCTCTGATTTTGGCTTTGAACTGAAGAAAGAAAGACAGATAAGGAACCAGAATTAATCTCAAACATCAACACATGGAATAGAATATTATTGCATAGAAAGAGAGAAGAGAATATATGTATGTAAGCAAAGCACTTTACCTGTCTAAAGGCATTCGACCTGTAAAAAGTTCGAGCATCACTACCCCAAAACTGTATACATCGCTCTTCAGGGTATAGGCTGATGGTTTTGTGCATTCTGGTGCATTATATCCTGCCCCAAGATTTTGGCTAGTACGCTGCGTGCATGAGAACAATACAATCATTACTATTGATATTTTTATGATGTCACAAAGCTTATTGATGAGCATGAGCATGTTAGATGAGCTAATTAAGGGAACGTTTTTGACTGTGTAAATTACCCAGAGGGACCGAGTTCAAATTTCCATTGAGGACATCGCCTAATACAGTTTAAGGCACTTTTTTTCTTTCAATTAAAAAATATGCATGCAATATAATTGGCAGAAAACAAACTGTTCTACATATTTATGCTTCTCATTTTTAAGAATTTTAAAAAGAACCTGTCAGAATTCCAAAGTCTAGGAGACAGAAACAAGAAAAACCTGGTGGAAGGATGCCAAACCATAGTCTGAGAGACGGGGATTCAAATCTGTGTCAAGCAAAATATTGGCGGATTTGATATTCTTGTGAAGTAATGGCGGAGAACAAGCTTCATGTAGGTACCTGAACATATAGATTGTGACCATAAAAAATGGTTTTAATAATATTTAAATGCAATAAAGTAAATTAAAACCTTGATTGTAAAAAGCAAAAAGGCGTATTGTCAGAATTTCAAAGAGGAATGTAGTACTATTTTGGAAGAATGTTGCATGTAACACCGCTACGTAGACCACTGCTATGATACTTGCATTAATAAAATAGATGCAAATTCACATGCATGAATAGGTTATGCATAATGTCATAAAAGTTATATCAAAATTCAAGTACTATATGCTAGATGTAGAAGACTAACTCAACAGCCCGAGCAGTGCCCAATGCGATTCTGACTCTGGTGTTCCAAGTTAGTGGTTTGCTGAAGTCATCTGATAAGTGTAAAAAGTCGTGGAGAGAACCATTTCTGAAATACTCATATACTAACATGTGCCCCTGTTCTGAACAATAGCCAACAAGCTCCGCAATATTTGGATGACGAAGTTTGCACATGTTTGATAGAATCTGAGTGAATTCCTCAGGAGAACCCTCATCAATAAGTGAAGGGTTTAATTTTTTTACAGCCAGTACCTGATTTTTTTTAAAAAGTATATGGTTTAGGTTTTCCCTCAGTTCAGAAGTAATTAATTTTACTTTTTTAATTTAACTGCAGCCTAACCCAATAAGCGTTAAATTTTAGTTTAGACATTTTTGAACACAATTCAGACATGAACACAGGTGTCATATTTGCATATGTCATGGACATCTTATGAATATGTCATGGACATACATATGCATGTACTAATACCAGTGTATCCATGACTAGTTTATATAACAGAAAGTACCTTTCCATCAGCATATTTGGCACGATAAACAGGTCCAATGGATCCTTCACCAAGAAGTCGGCCTGAAGCAAAGTTAGCAGTACCAGTTTGCAACTCCCCCAATGAAAAAGCAGTACAGCGGATTGATGCGCTTTTTCTAGAATTTAGACGATTTGCAAACTCATTGTCATTAAAGTTTTGGACACAATCAGAGACTGATGACCTAACACTAACTGATGGATTTTTTTGTAAAGCCATTATGTCAATTGAAGTCGAATCCATTGCCTTAAATCCTGTCACCAATATAACATCAGAAAACAGTTATATGATAATGTCAACTCCATATTGGCCATTGTCAAAATGTGCCAAATTGACTTTAAAACCTATATACAGAGGTAATAATTTCTTTTATAAACAAACACCAAAAGCTTGTCAATGATCAACTATTCCAAAGATTTAAGATCTGTCCAATTCTACAAATAGATTTTATCTTTAGGCAATCATTCCCTTTCACTTATTAACTCTCTTGGAATTGTGGCTCCCCGTCTCTCTTCTGCACCACCTTTCATTTTATTCCTTCTTTGTTCTTGTTCTTTGCTGTCTGTGCTATTGAGTTGGGTAAGGAAATTCAACCTAAGATAATAACATAAGACTACTCTAGTTGGTAGTCCTCATGATGTTCATTTCGCACTCTAGTTTCCAGTTGTAAAACGGAAACTGGCGCTAAAGAGCTCCCACTATAGTGATGTCCAAACAAGGGTTGGATCCATTGTGGTTCTAGTGTAGTTGTATTTACTCTACATTTGAAAGATGCTAATTCAAGAACTCGAACTCATGACGTCTAGTCACATAGCAACCACTCTTTGTATGGATTGATTCTCTGCAGCAGCGACACGATGTAGCTTGTTGCAAAGCCATTAGACCTGAGAGAAATTATAAACACAGATGTGATGGCTCTGCACTGAGCTGCATGGTGTAGTTGCTGCAAAGAATCCAAATCTAATAATTGCGACAAGACTATCCTTTTACACCACGGTTATATTTTACAATATAGATCAAGATTTTAAATTGCATTCTGCAACTTCAAAATTTTAGAGTCCTATAGAGGATCATATTCCTTGTCATAAATATAGAAAAATTTCAACACAACATGGAAAATATGAATCACATAAAGTCGGGAATAAAACAGAAAGTATTATGAAATTTGTGAATGAAAAAAAGCCACCTTTGTATTCTGTGTCATTACCACCTAAATCTTTAGTCAACTCCTGAGATGCAAGGGGTGTAAAGGATCTGTGCTGGCTACGCCTCTCTTCATCAATAAAACGTGAAGAAGCATATGATGACTTTCTTTTAAAAAGAGCAGCAATGAGTATGATGACGACCAGCGCACCAAAGGCAATGCCAGCTATAATCAATCCAGTAACAAGAGAATTTGATGATTTTCCTTCCTTTTCCTCGGAATGATGCTTGATAGGAGGTGTACCGGGAGGAGGAGGTGGTGCTGGCCCAGTTTTCCAAGAGTTTCCTCCAGTTCTTTGTAATTAACAACAAAAATTTAGAGATACAACCCAAGTACGGTATCCTTCAAAAAATAAGTGTAACATAATACTTACTGCAAACTATTTATATCCTTTAACTCCTCAGGAATCCAACCAGTAAATTTGTTGTTCTCAACATTCCTGTCAAAAATCATAATAGTGATTAAATTGTTTATGCTCAGCCCCTAGGATAAGCAAATCCAACCCACTATATAAGTTCAGGTTTATCAAACATTCCTTCAATAGATTGCATTGCTATTCACATTTTGAAAATTTAATTGACTCGTCGTTAAATTAAAATATATGGAGGTACTTGAACATTTCATAAAGGAGGAAGTGGGAGGGATGGAAAGTCATTCTACGGTGGGTAAAGATAAACTTACACATCGTCAAGTGGAGGGTAGGCAAGGACATTTATTGAACCAGATAATTGATTGTTTTGCAGATATCTGTACAAAGACAAATAGAAGTTATCAGTGCAGTTGTCAACTAGTGTGTGTGTGTTCCTTAACAGTGATAGTGATTCATTTCTTACATCTTCTTGAGGCTCGTTGCTGATTTCAAACTCTGAGGCAGTTCTCCTGACAGTGAATTGAATGATACATCCCTATATTGTAATGATTAACAGTCGATAGAAATTTAATGTATGATGATACTAAGAAAGCAAATAAGAAAGAGAAAAGCTTATAACTGATGTTCCAAATACATACCTAAATACAAAGAAGGACCATTTTCATATAGTATATAAAATAAAAGTGGCAGAAGTCATATATGAAAATATGAATTATAGTACTCCAAAAAAAATAAATAATGAAATAATAGCTTCTCCCTCAACTCCTTACCACAAGTATGGTTACACTTACAATTGTTTGAGTTTAGTGAGGGTCGTAAACATATCCCCCAGCTGATTATTGAGCTTATTATGTGCAAGATTTCTGCACACATAATATATTGAGAAATTAAAAGAAAAGTTCTGAGAAAATTTTTGGAAAATAAAAGTAGAAATGAACTTTTCTTACAGAGAAGTTAGTTCTTTCATCTGACCAATGGAGTAAGGTATGTTTCCAGTGAACGCATTCTTAGAAAGATCTCTGTATAACCAGAAAACAGAATTATTAGTGACAAACATATAAAGCCAATCAAATGCAATAACATTACCTATAGAAGAAATTTTGTTTATAGCAGATTAGATATTTGATCTTGCTCAAAAATAAAGGTGATAAATCCAAACATGGTTGATTAAGAATGTAAGCAAACAATGATGAATAACAATATAAAACAGACATTTAAACTTTTGAATAATTTATCTCTAACTTTACATGCCAAAGAGAAAATAGTCTGAAATTCACAAAAACTCCTAAACAAGAGCATGAAGAGCCCGTTAATTAACGTTACTTACACGTTACGAGCATTTGGAGGGAGTTGATACGGTATGTCACCCTTGAAATTGTTGTTGCTCAAATCACTGCACTATGAAAAATGAATGCATGACATTTAAGTAATGCTGTGGGATTGTTAATGAAAAATGAGAAATAAAAAAGAAAGGAGGGTTGTATTTGAGTATATGGTCCTCACAAGTCGGTAACAGATGTTAACTGTGATAACTGGTAGCCCAACGATCCACTAAGTCCCAGATCAGATAAATTTCTGTTCAAAATGACACAATCAATTAATATTCAATATATATAGATATATATTCAATAATTAATGACAGAGAAAAATAATGATAATGTAATTATTATTATTACATTTCTGTGACAGATGAGCCAGAGCATTTGATTCCTTCCCAATTTTCACCACAAGGATCACCTCCGCTTGATTTCCAGCCAGAGAGTTGAGAAGGAGAATTCAAGCTGGTGTACATTACATTAAGGGCTGAAACTGTTGATATGATTTGAAACAAAACATTAACAAACATGAAAATAAATGATAAGATGAGGAGGAAAAAGGTAGAAAAGCATTCATCAATCAATCATCACCAACCATCTTGGGAGGAGGTTTTGCATTGTACTGAGGCGGTTGAGATCAAAACAATAATCCACAACCACGAGAGGTTGTGGTTGATATGCATCTTCTTCCTCAATGATGCCAAAACGCAGCACAAATCAATTATGGAAGTGCGCGTTTTGATTTGTGTATTGATGATCCAACACAATGAATACAACAACGACAAGTTTAATACAACAACATTACATTGAATGAAACAAAACAAAACAAAAGAAACATGGTTGGTTGGTTGGCAAGTAGTTTTTTTGGCTAAAATTAGGAGGGAAAAGGAAAAACAGGTATTTGGTGTAAGGCTCCCACTCTTTTGCGGAGTTACTTGTACAGTGTACCCTCATGTTTACAATTCTTCTAAAATTTTGTTCAGCTTCAAACTAATCCATAAAATATTCATCTTAGTTTATGTACTAAGTGGAGGGACCAAAATCAATTTTTCACATTATGTAAAATTATTAAAAAAAGTAAAAAATCCAACTTAAAGGAATATTATAGGAGCCAAGAGAAACAACAAGTTCCAAAAGCATAAAAAATATATATAATATTTGCAATGATTAAAAACATTTATTTTAGCTCACGTTGTCACTTTTAAGATCAGTTGACCCGACTTAAAAAGTGATTGAACCGATCTAAAAAGTGTCAGTGTGAGATACCGCTGAAAAATATCGTGAGTTAACTGCTGTTGGGTCAAGGGAATAAGCAATTTTGAAAGGGAGAAGAACAATTTTCATCTACTTTTAGTGTTGTCTTTTTACTTATAGTGTTGTCTATTTTCTTCTACATGTCCTACATAATGTAAAATGGGATAAACTAACAAGTAGGGCTGGAAATGAGTCGAATCGAATCGAACCTGTCTAAGTTCGGCTCGACTCGATAAGATTTTGCTCGGTTCGAAACTCGACTCGAGTTCGACACGAACTCTTTTTTCAGCTCGATTCGACTCGATAAAAATTAACTAGACTCAAATTAAATGAACCAAGGGACAAAAACAACTATGGTTTTTATGAGGGCACAAAAAACAGCTCACAAACCTTGTAATTGGTCTAAAAACCACTTACGTAAAATGGTAAATACTATTAATTAAATTAATTAATTAATATTATTGTAATTCCATTCGCATTGTAGGTGAATGTACAGTACACAAGTTGCTTTCCATTCTTCACGAAATTTTCGATGTGGGACATAAAATTGCAAGCTTAATTTTTATTTTTTTTGAACAAGCAAGCTTAAAACTTTCAAGTGTATGGATTATGTTCCTTAAAAAAAAAAAAAGTGTATGGATTATGTTATATACTCCACTTACTATATTGATATATAAAAAATTTTAGGTGAGGATTACCATTATTTTTATTCAGTTGGACATTTTTATTTTATATCGTTAATAAAGTGGTAATAAAAAACTTTGACAAAGAAAAATGTTAAAAATAATATTTCATTTAAAAATTAGTGTAATTGATTTAGGATATATTTTTATATATGGGATAGGATCAAATGAACCAAACGAGTCGAATTATCGAGCTGGTTCATGAACCAAACGAGTCGAATTATACGTAGTTCAAGTTCGGCTCATTTATTTGACGAGCTTAATTTTCAACTCAAGTTCGACTCATTTGGTTCATGAACCAAGTTCAACGAAACAATTACCGAATCAAATTTCGAACTATTTTCGAGTTGGATCGGTTCATTGCCAGCCCTATTAACAAGATAGTAACTCTATACCCAAAAGGGTCTGTCTATATATACACGTGTGTGTATTCTGAACGATATATTAATTTTAGTTTATATGAAATAAAATCGACTTGAAAGTAAGAAGAAAGATGACGTTGAGTATGTCATTTTGAAATGAAACAAATGTCACCTAAAAACTAACATACATCCTTCGTACTAAAATTTGTTGGCAAAAAACAAGCTCAAGTAGATAAGTCGCATGTAAAGGCAAACGACATATTATGTGAAGCAATACCTAAAGAAATGTCATGTCATAAATTATACTTAACTAACACTCAAAATATCAAACTATTCACAAGCTTAAATCAATTCCAAGTTTCAACCAAAAGATTTATAGTGAACTTAAGTTTCGAGTTAGAACCAAATTTTTGAGTCAAGTTGAGCTGAACACTTTAGAATACAAGTAAATCTATTACTAATTACATACCCACGTATATATAAATCATACAAAATTTGTTAAAAATTTCACATTCTATAAAAGTTGTTACATTTATAAATATCTTACACTTTGCAACACATGTTTTACTTTATCACTCAGCTTTGTTTTGTTTGGTTTGAATTTGTTTTACGTAATTTCGAGAAGATGTATGCCATTGCAACTTTAGCACCTAGGCTAGAGTGACCACGTGACAGACATATTGCACCCCCTACAAGCAGCACACTATTGGCTAAAAATTTCCTGGATGGCCTTCTTGATATCACACGCACTTGAGATTCGTGAGTAGTTTGATCATGAATGATAGTAGGATGAGATGAAGATGCGTAGCTAGTACTGGATTCCAAGCAAGCCGGTACCTATACACAAGGGATTGTTTGTTAGTTATATCGGATGTGTCGTTAAGCTACATATCACAATTAGGCTAGTTCTATTTTGAGAGAACATCAGTCACAACTTTTACCAAGAATGATACACACATAAGATGATAAAAATTAAATCAATTAATCAATGGATTGTTCCCAGAGAACACAGTTGCTGGAAACTAAAATATTCTACTCAATGAAAAAATTCCATAGGGTAGGCTGTTTATTTTAAGAAAACTAATTTAAGTTAAATGAAAGAGATTGGTACATCTCTCAGAACAAAATACAGGTTAGATGCATGATGTATAACGTAGACAGGAAGTAATTAAAATTTAAAAGTTGGTTTATTGGTAAACGACGTAACGGTGTTATAACTAGCCATCTTTAGCATTTTATTTTGAAGTCTTAAGCAAATCTGCCTCAAGCAACACTCCCGTAATTATAATACAAGGCATCAGCATGGGAAAATCGGAAGGTTGAAACCAGAAAATACATTAAATGTTGATATGTGAAACTAACTAATAGCACTGACCTTTTGCATTAAATTGACTGAACTGGTAACTGAACTGGATAAATGCCCGCTTGCAGCAGAGTATCTTCTGAGCGCATTATCCATCTTGCATACATAGCTCCATATGCCTTTGGAAAATGCCAGTTTTGCCATCTCCACATTTAAACCAGCATCTTCTTGATGAAACATTGTGATCTCACAGGCATTTCTACCAGGTACTATAATAATCGCCAGTCACAAAACAGTCATGTCATAGTAGAAATCATTCACTAATTGTTGAGAAACAAAAATATAAATAAAAAGGAAGCACAAGAATGCATTAACCTCCAAAAAAATGCACGGAAATACAATTAAGTTGTCATGACATGTTATTAATTTTAGTTTGAATTTCATGAAGAAATGACACATGGAGTCGAGAGATCTTCACCATTTTTATAAGGATAGAAAAAGATAACATTTATATCATAAATATTCCCATAAAATGTTGTTAATTCACGGAAAAACTGAAACAAGTCAAACAACGTACCTTGTCTTATTCGCCAGCCAGATCTGAAAAACTCAACCCGTACATATTTATTCTGCCGTGGAGCCAAAGTATGTTCACATTCCTAACAAGGTTTCACCAAAGATTAAAAGAAAAAAATTCATCAAAAAATCATTGCTTGAAAAAAAGGTAGGCATGAATGTCATGCAAAGACTAAGAGCTTCTATCCAAAATATGTACAGAATGAGAAGTCGGAAAGGTTTGATGTGCAAATATTTCAGAATATGGTGACTGGTGATAATTGTGATATACTAGTGGATAGTGATACATGCAAACAACAGTGTCCTCCAAGTTCTAATCTCTAATTTCTAGATCAATATATTTCTAGGAAAATTCTTGTTTAATGACAGGACAAAAAATTCAGGGGAAGAGAAAGAGGGTGGGGATATGGAGCCCACAACAACATCCATATGAGAAACCAGTCGCGAACACATGAGGCATAACAATGCGCATTAACACTAAAAGGTTGTAAAAAGCAATTATTTATATCAATGCAACCCCATAATTGGATGTATTACCTTTATATAACAGTAAAATGTTTTATCCCTCCCCTCCCACAATTTCCAAGTTAGCACGTATTCTCTAGGTTTCAAAAGAGGGAACTTTTTAACCGTACGACCAACTTCAGAACCATCAGATTTGTCCACCTGCAGTTGATTGTGCTCAACCACTGTCTTATCCCATTGTTTTCTGTAGTCATTGTCCATGTAGAAGTTTCTTAGCATCTCAGCCGAAATATTATTGAACACGGTCACACTCAAATATCTCAAGGGACCATTCTGCAACATCCAGGGAGAAACAACAATAAAATTAGAAGATATTAAATTAGAAGCTGCCAAATTCAAATTTAAAATTACAATTTTGAAGGACACCAAAGAATTACATTTAAACGCCTAAAACATATAACTAATTATAAGACAAATTGACTTGTGTAGGACAGAGACAATCAACCTATCAAGCATGGGCACTTCTCTTTTTTGAATAAACATGTTTGGAACTTGTATGACGTGTCAAACACTCTTAACCGGGTGTCCAGTTAAAATATTGTTTCTAATCAGCTTGGCCATGCAACAAATACAGCCGAGACACAAACACATCTTAGACACACAGCCTCAACAATAGCTTAACACCTAACAAAAAAATATCTTCCATTTAATTTATAAATAATTTTTAATAAATTTGAATTAAAATATAAAAAGATTGTGAACATAGTTAACATTTCAAGGATGATATTAAAGGTATCCAGCATACTTCATTCAAATTTTAGTTCTTCCTCTATTCATCCTTTGTCCCTAACGTGTATTTTAGGAGGTGTATCAAGTTAATATGTGAAAAGAGATGGTCTTTGATCATACAATAATACAAAAATATTTGATATTAACACCTCTCAAATAAATGCTGCTCAGATGGCGCATAATACACATATGCGCATGCACTGTGTATGCATATAGCGTGTCATGCGTTGTGTCTGTGATCAATTGTCAAATAAAAATTTATATTTTTCCTTAACTTGGACAAAATAGATTGCTAGTGAACTATAATGAATATGCTGAATATTGAAGAAAGTGTGGCAGAGGATGCGTTTATGTCTGCATTTATGTCAGTGCCTAGGCCTCCCTGCACATTGTGCAAGTTAGAAAAAGGGAAAACATACATGGGGGGATGTTTCACTCATCATATAACAATTGAAGCTTGGTAAGGTTAAAGTATTAAGACACAAAAAAGCTATGAGCAATACATTCCAAGTGATAAATTAGAATAATGTCTATACTACAGTAACCTTAGGTTTGCAGGATTTTGCATTGTAGCATAGATGATCGTTTCTTTTATCTATGACATCCTCCCATTTAGCATTCTCATTTAGATTTCCATCGAAAATCATCATTAAAAACTTCAAATCTTCATTTGTCACAATCTTTGAGGTTCTGCATTGTCAAATAATAAACATGATGCTGATTGAAGACAGCAAAGACAGATACTGAAATTTATTGAAGAATTAAGGGTGTGGTAAGGTTGTCTTGTTTCCTCCTATTCGAAAATTAAAAAGATATCACTTAATCATCGTCTCTAACTAAAGTAAAGAGTCCTAATTCCATTCCAGTGAAACTAATTTCACACAAAATATATGAGCTATGGTATGGTATGGTATGAAGTAAAATGAAATTGAAGAAGGAAGAAATAGGTACAGTACCTGGATGAGTTTAAATTGGTAGAATCGGAGACGAAAGAGGATGTTGTTGTTGTTGAAGAAGATGATGATGAGGCGGAGAAGAATAAGAATTTGTTAATACGCTTCTTCTTCAAAAGTACAAGAAGAAGTACAACAACAACAACAACAGAGATGATTACAATTACCGAACTGCCATAGATGTTCTTTGATATCATCATCATCTTTCCTATCCTACCCCTCCTCCACACAACGAATCTCTCTTTAATATATTCAGTCTCACACACCACAAACCTATCTTGTGATACTCCTTCATTCCCTTCTGTCTATCTCCTATTATTTTATTATAATAAATTAATTAATAACGTCAAAACTAAATCTTCATATTTTCGCTTTTATTAACAATAAACGATAGAATATTAAAATATAACAACTAAAATATGTTAGCGACCCCACGTATTCACAAGTGAATTTCTAGTCGCTAGATTATTTGATAAAATATATATATATATATATATATATATATATATATATATTAGTGAATTTTGGTCATGTATATTTTTTGTTTGAAACAAGCTGATGTGACAATTAGAGATTGGCGTGCCACATGTTGATGTGCCAAAAATTTAATTTAGTTATAAATTGAGGGCCAAACCAAAAAAAAAAAAAAACTCAACACTTTAATATTTCTTAGATATCTCATCATCATCACCTCCTTCTCCTTGATAAACTTGTAGAAAAATATACTACAATCACAAAATTCTATGTTTTTGGTGCATTTTCATGGTTTCAAGGTTATTTCCCCTTTTTGTTTACCTTTCATGACTTTTTACTGAGTCCTTTACAAAACTAAACTAAAATACAATCAAACTCACTACTTTGACTCTAAAGTGGAGCTAAAACCCTAGATACACAAGTGTCGTTTTCTGACAAGAAATTTCAGCCAAATCAACAATCGGGTCGAGGATGTTTAGTCCTAGCACTATTTCAGTCATGTTGCATTAGAAGTGTTGGTGCTGCAACCAAAGCCGACCTTAGGTATAGGCTCGGGGTGCGACGACTTAAGATCCATGCCTATAGTTGGGCCAAAAAATATTTATGCAGGAGTGTATATAACAAGACTAGTTTTATAGGGGGTATATATAGCCAAAAAGTACCAAGAGGGAAACATTTATTAGAATTCAGCCCAATAGCTCTTCATCTTTTTTTCACAACCCCAGTCCAGCGATTTTATTTTCACACCCACAACATTTCATTAGCCAAAACGTAAAATTGAGAAGTAAAACCTAAAACGAATAAGCAAAACTATAAAATGCATAATCTCTTCTTGTCTCGCATCCAAATCTAAATTGATATTTCTTCTTTTCTGCTATTAATTCTCGCAATCGACTGCATTCATACTCTCTTTCATACTCTAGTTTCTGATTTTGTTGTTATAAACTTTATTCTCGGGATCTGCTATAAAGTTTTCAACAAAGATATTTGATTATCTACTTCTTCCGTTCCTAATTATAAGCAAAATTGACTTTTTGAGTTCATTCAATTAATGGTGCATTTGGTTCATATTATGGATCACATACATCATTAATTGAATGAACCTTAATATCTTGTTCAACTAGATGTCAAGTCCAAATTTTTCGATGGAAGCATTGAGGAGGAAGTGTGTGTCAAAAAACATTGGAGATTCATTGTGAAATGTGAGGAGTACAATGTCCTAAAGCTTAATAAGGCCTTATAGCCTATCATAAGAGGATTAATGAGCGAGTTCCTTAAGCACATGGGATACTTCACGTTCATAGTGTAAATCATGGAATATATATCAAAGGTTCAAGTCTAAGCAATCTCAGTATAGTGTTCCTGCATGTAGATAGCATACTCATATATAGAAGCAATCACAGTGAGATTGAAAAACTTGAATTGTAGATAAAGTTTTACATGACTAACCTAGGAGGATTAACATACTTTCTTGGCCTTGAATTTACTAATAGTAGAAAGGGAATGATAGTTCATCAAAATAAGTACATCATCGACATATTGAAGAGACTCAATATTTTGAGTTGCAACTCAACATGCATATCTATCGAAGCAAACTCCAAATTGAGAAAGGCTTAATACATCATTTAGTCTCTTAATTTATTTTTAGTTTTCACTTTGGTTCCCTAACTATAAAGCATCTCAATTTGGTCCCATAAATATTCTGCCGTTTACTGTTTTGGTCTTCTCCGTTAGTTTTTAACATCAAATGTCTAAGGTGAACCATGTTTAAAGGTGGTCCACCTTTAAACATTTTTAACTATTTGACTATTTTTTTCAAAAAGAGAACCGTTGGATCATTTAAGTCTGTTGTATCTTACGATAAACTATCAACGCCTAATTTTTTTCTTATTTCTTCTTCTTCTTCCTTCATCTCCTTCATCAACACATTCATACTCCTTAGTCAATTTTCATATAACCCAGAAAAAAATCAAAAGATAAAATAAAATAAAATTCTCATCAACAACACATAAAACTCTCTACCATATATTTCACTTCCCTTCATCTCTCTCATCTTGTTACCGCTGTTGAGTTTTCTTGTTCCTGCATACATCAACAAAGAAGATTTTATGTGATTTCCTCTTTTTATCACCACTTTTTCGAATTCCATTCACTCCCACTTTCTCAATTTTAGTAAAGTTTCAATTTATCCATCCCACTTTTCCGATTTAAATAATCAAGATCTAAATGGGTTGTGTTCCAAATTCATATAGTCGGTCACCACTCATCCTAACATTACATTCTCCGATTCAAGTTTTCATTTTCTATTTCATCAATTTTAAAACCCTAAAATTCCCAATTTGAAGTTCAATTTTCTCTTTCCAAAAATGTCAACCACTCATCCTGGGGAATTGCACTTTAAAATCCATATGGGTTTTTAATTCACTGGGAAAAAATTTAACGTACATATTAATAACTTGATTTTTTTTAAGGAGTTTAGTGGTTAGAAATTCATTTTTTTAAGGTGATTAAGTGGGGTGTTAAGCGTTAGAACACCGAGCTCTATATTGTCTCTACCAACTTAGTTAAGCTCACGGACAACAACTTGATATTTTATATTTTAAAAAAATAATTTGTTAATCTTTCATAACATGAAGACTTCATTATAATATGTAACCAAAAAAAAAAAAAAGACTTCCATTATAATAATATTCTTAAAAGACTTCATAAAATTTGCCAGTTGTATGATAAAATGATACATAGGCAATCTATAAAATATTGCATTATTGTCGATTTTGTGTTCTATAAATTCAAAAGTTTGAAGGCAAAACAAACACAATCACATAAACATAGAAAGAGATGGAGAATGTAGAGCACAGAATAGTAGAAGTAAATGGCATTAAAATGCATGTTGCAGAGAAAGGAGAAGGTCCAGTGGTGTTGATGTTGCACGGTTTCCCTGAGCTATGGTACTCTTGGCGCCATCAGATTCTGGATTTGAGCTCCAAGGGTTACCGTGCAGTGGCCCCTGATCTTCGGGGCTACGGTGACACTGAAGCTCCAGAATCAGTGACCAACTACACCTGTTTTCACCTTGTGGGTGATATCATTGCACTCATTGACTCTCTAGGGGTGGACAAAGTGTACCTTGTCGGACATGATTGGGGTGCAATCATCGGTTGGTATGTTTGCATGTTCCGACCAGAAAGAGTCAAGGCCTATGTTTGTCTTAGTGTTCCATTCCGACCCTTCCTTGGAAGAGACCCCAAAATCAACAACTATGATGCTTTTCATGCCAAATATGGAGATGACTACTATGTGTGCAGATTTCAGGTAAAAATTAATTCAAGATTGAGTACTATGTACAACAAAATTTTAGGATATAATAGTATTCACCTTATGTTGACATTGATAGGAACCTGGAAAAGCGGAAGCCGAATTGGCTGAAGTAGGCGTTGCCTATTTTTTGCGTAACATGATGACAACGAGGAAACCCGGTCCTCCAATTTTCCCAAAAGGAGAGTATGGAACTGGATTCAATCCGGATATGCCAGATATCTTACCATCTTGGCTTTCCGAAGAAGATCTTGATTATTATGTTACTAAATTCAACAAAACTGGCTTCACTGGAGGGTTGAACTACTATAGAAATTTGAGCTTGTAAGTGTTCATTTTTGTTGTTGTCACTATATTTTCGAAAATTCATAAAAATAAGGTGTCAAAAGTCATAGAAGTATAGAACTTCACCTCTTTTCACTAGCTGATAATGGTTACTTTGCAGGAACTGGGAGCTAACATCACCATGGAGTGAAGTAGGAGTGGTGAATGTACCGGTGAAGTACATTACAGGTGATTGTGGTTTGGTATACACTACGCCGAGTATGAAGGAATATATCCTCGATGGTGGTTTCAAGAAAGATGTTCCAGGTTTGGAGGAAGTGGTTGTGCAGGAAGGGATAGCACACTTCAACAACCAAGAAGCAGCACAAGACATCAGCAATCACATTTATGACTTTATTCAGAAGTTCTGATCCACAAGTACTTAATGGTGGAACCGTTCTCGCTAATTAAAGTTCAGTTGAAAGAAACTTTAATATTGGCAAGCTATTTTATAAATGTTGAATTTGTAAGTCCTTTGTTTGTTCTGAGCTTCATTTGTGTACTCTTGTTTGTTCCATCTATTTAATAAAATAAAAGTTGTTCTCAGTTAATGATGCATGAAGATTGATATTGTTGTTTTTCTCAACTTTTATAGATTTAATACTAGTACTAAACTTGAGGCTGTGTTTAAAAGCTTTTGTTTGAGCCGCTTCATATTAGAATGTAAGTTGAAAACGAGAGTCCAACTCAAAAGAATGACATGAGGTATTTGAATCTTTTGATTAATAGCTTCACTGTTTATGTGAAACTCTCTAAAATGGAACTCGTCAGATTCAGAATAGTGGTAGAGGACCGCCTCCCCAATACATAAAAAGCACCAGCTCAAATTTATGCGTAGCCAATATAAAAACAGATCACCAATAATAACTATCATTAGGATTTAACTCAAGAAAAGCATTTATTTTTTTGGGGTAAGAATGGTGTGAAACTATTGAGCTTTGCTATTTGCTACCGATTTTTTTTAAAGAAAACAAAATGCTTGTGTCTTACTTTAAATGGAAGGGAGAATAGTTATTCATTTGGCTGAAATCACAAGAAACAGGGAAAGCCGTAAACAAAGAACACTTTCACAGCAGCTCTCTTTGCCTGTAATTTAAACACTGTTTTCTGCTTAGCGAAGCATAGTTTATACTTCTCATAATTGGTTTAAAAAGTTGCTGATTTGTTCAAAGTTCAAAATTATGTTCAACCTTCCTCTTCATTAAGTTCTTTTGCAACCAAGTGGGATTTATATGTGAAAGATAGAACAAAAAAAGTATAATCAGACAGACTTGAGCTGTTTGGTTTCAAAACGGTGGCGGAAATGAAGTGGGATTGAATTTCCGAACAAAACTACTTGCAAATGTAATTTAGAAAATCTAGCCAAGCACCATAACATGTTTGAATTTCACAACGCATAAGCATGCATCCTTAATTAACAACTACCCATTCTCTAACATCAAAACTGTAACTAAAGCAACACAAAACACAACCACAGAAAATAAGGGAGCAAGGAATAAAA
This sequence comes from Medicago truncatula, assembly GCF_003473485.1. Lineage (NCBI taxonomy): Eukaryota > Viridiplantae > Streptophyta > Magnoliopsida > Fabales > Fabaceae > Medicago > Medicago truncatula. The sequence continues at coordinate 112,817 of NC_053045.1, forward strand.
TCTTCATACTGAAAATCATTATCAAACATAAATAACAACACTGTCTAGATGTAGACAAAATCTGAATTTCAAAAGTAATAATACCAGCAAAGAAATACTATCACATCAAACTCTGAATCCTCTGCTCTTCCTCTTTCCTCTAGCCTTCTCGATCTTCCTTGACTTTCCTCTAACATAAGGTTTGGTGTGGCTTTGTGGGACAACAGGAGCACGACCAAAGTGCTTCACTGCTTCACGAGCATTCTTTGGGCCTCTAAGAAGGACCTGCATCCAAGTATTATATAAAATAAAATCCCGATAACCTCAGCATAACCTTCTTCATTCTATCAAACATTACACTACAATAGTTACACAAACAGCTACAGAGGGAAAATGTGAAATATAACAGAGGGAAAATGTGAAATATATTTGACCACAATAAAGAATCCAAAAGTATAACTTTGATCTTGTTCGGTTAATTCTAAGCAAAGATTTAGGAAAATGTACAGATAAAAGTATAACTTTGATCTTAAACAGAGAAAATGTGAAATATATTATTCGACCACAATAAAGAACACAAAAGTATAACATTGATCCTTGACAGTTAATTTTAAGCAAAGATTGATCAATTCCTTAAATGACAGCAATAGCACTATAGTGATTCCTTTGTTAGAGACTAGAGAGAAAACAAATTGCATAGTCTAAAAAGTTCAATAAAAAATATGTTCAATAATCAAACAGCAGAACTAATTCAATCATTTCACAAAAAATGCAGCAACTGATAAAATTAATCGCTCAGAAACTGACAAAAAACTAAGAACATCCTCTTAATCGATTTTTTTTTTTAGGGAAACATCCTCTTAATCGATGGTATCAAAATGACAAAACGGATCGACAAAAGTAATAGTTAGGGATTAATTATGAATACTTTTCGTATACACTCACTACCATCCATTAAAAAAAAACACTATCAAGATCACCATTTAGGCACTGTCTTTTCGTGCTTCTTGTGTTCCGGTATATTTGGATAGTAAGGAATTCCAGTGTCCTTAATCCAGTCACCACCATGGAAGAACTTGGATGGTGCAAACTTTTGTGCAGCCTTTGTATTGATGTTATAGATTCCAGCCCATTTCACACGCTTTGATTTGTCTGAACCAGGGCCATAGTTATGGTATTCAACATAGTAGCAAGTGTCCATATTAATAGGTCCCTCTTCTGTATGCCATGGCAAAAAACCATCGGGATGAATCAAATCATCGATGAATGTATCCATGATGATAGTCCTTGAGAAGTTCTTCCATGGACGGGCTAGGTAGGACTTGTGGTCAAACCTGACTGGATAGAACTCAGGGTCAGCAACAATAGAGCCTCCTTGGATGACTATTGCTGATGGTGCAGTTATTTCTTTTCTTCCTTGTGCGGTCACAATGCATTGTTGGTTTGACATAGGCTTTCGGACCACGAATTTGCAGTTTTGGAATACCGATTCTGCATTACCAAAGACAAAGTCGATGGTACCTGAAATAGTACAGTCGCGGTAAAATTGACGCATGGCGTGTACATAAAGTGTGTCTTGATATCCATCCATTGAGCAATTGAAGAAGATAGCCTTATCTCCTTGAACTCTTAGTGCCACTGCTTGATGTTTTTGTGGACCAGCTGAATTCTCAAAACCCATATTAATGGCGGTAAAGTGATCTCCTTGAATAGCTGCAATCATATGCATAAATTTCTCATCAATTTGTAATTCATGTATCAAAATTGGAACAAAATAAAAAGACAATTAAGCTCTACATATATGCATGAGTGGAAAGAGACATACCAACAGTGGTGGTATGGTAGGTGGTAACTCCATCCATATAGTTTTTGTTGCCAGTGATTATTGACTTCTTACCACCATCACCAACAAACACAATATGTGTCATATTTTTTAAAACTTCAACATACTCTCGGTAAACACCTGCCTTAATGTAGATCACAAATGGTGTTTCATCCTCCTCACCGGGAACCTTTTTCAATGCCTCATTTATGCTCTTAAAATCACCACTACCATCTAAAGCTACGGTAACATTAGGCTTTGGTTTTGATTTGTTTGTCATTGCATCAAGGAGTATGCGATGTTCAACCCAAGAAGGAATCTCAGAATCTTGAAGGAGACGACGTCCAAAAAGTTTGGATACGTTCATATCAGAGACTGTGTCGGCGAAATTTGAAACAATAGCAAGGACATTGCTACTCATGTGTATGCTTGATGTTAATAAGTGTTTCATTTTTTTACTAGCATCACCGGTAGTGTTTTCAAATCCATCTAAGCATGTATCCATGTATGTGACAGCACCATTGAGCCAAACCTTCAAATTCATGAGAATTTGGTTCATATGTTTTAGATCAAACTCGCTTATTCCATCAAGTGACCTTGTGAATTCACCAATTGAAAGATGCATAAGCTGCTTGCAAGTATCAAGTGCATCCTTGGATCTAGGATCCTTCTCGATCTCGCGAAACATTTCAGTTTCCTTGAGTTTTTCACCAATTTTATTGATGGTAACATTGAATGCTATTTTAATGAGTTCTTTTGGGTCGGTGACATTGCCAGCCTCAGCCTCCACTACGAGGGATTCAACACATTCCTTCTTGTAAGTGGTGGGATGACAAATAGTTTGCACCGCTTTCAATGTAGAAGCAACATAATTCTTTTTGTTGTCTGCTAAATCATCCTTAAAATCGTCCTTAACATCATTTTGGTTTTGTTTGATGCTAATCGTTACAGCAACAACCATAGCCACCAATAACAAGGTAGATACGCCAATTATGGCGATTCTACTTCCTTTTTGTGCATCTCCTCCAGCCATTTATGAGGAGTTACACATACAACGAAATGAAGAAGAGAAATTTTGCTTGGGAGGAAAGCAATCTCCGCCAAAGTCCGTTGGAGAATAATGCGTCCCTAAATCTTAGCATGCAATGTTGATTGATATTTATATGCAGAGATGAACTCAAATGTGGGGCAACTACTCATTTCTATAAATGGTAAAACACGGAAACCACACAGTATATATGGCATAATTGTTTGTTACTAAAATATGTTACTTAACTAATTAAAATGTTGTTTTAGTTGATTCAAACTCGTGTGATGTTTTATTTTTCTTCCTTAAACTAATGGTTAGTGATTACTCTTATTCATAGGAGTCAAACTCGGGAACTAATTTAATCAATATATTAGCATTTTTTTTTTTTTTGCATGCACAAGAGGAAATCAATCTCAAAACATTGCTTACAAAGGATTTAGTTTTTTTGGCTTAATTACTTTTTTGGTCCCTTAACTTAATTTTTGGTTTCGTTTTGGTTCCTTAACTATTAAAAGTTTCGTTTCGGTCCCATAACTTATTTTTGGGTTTTCTTTTGGTCCCTTAACTATTAAAAGTTTCATTTTGGTCCTTTAACTTACTTTTTGTTTTCGTCTAGCCTTCTCGATCTTCCTTGACTTTCCTCTAACATAAGGTTTGGTGTGGCTTTGTGGGACACCAGGAGCACGACCAAAGTGCTTCACTGCTTCACGAGCATTCTTTGGGCCTCTAAGAAGGACCTGCATCCAAGTATTATATAAATTAAAATCCCGATAACCTCAGCATAACCTTCTTCATTCTATCAAACCTTACACTACAATAGTTACACAAACAGCTACAGAGGGAAAATGTGAAATATAACAGAGGGAAAATGTGAAATATATTTGACCACAATAAAGAATCCAAAAGTATAACTTTGATCTTGTTCGGTTAATTCTAAGCAAAGATTTAGGAAAATGCACAGATAAAAGTATAACTTTGATCTTCAACAGAGAAAATGTGAAATATATTATTCGACCACAATAAAGAACACAAAAGTATAACATTGATCCTTGACAGTTAATTTTAAGCAAAGATTCATCAATTCCTTAAATGACAGCAATAGCACTATAGTGATTCCTTTGTTAGGGACTAGAGAGAAAACAAATTCCATAGTCTAAAAAGTTCAATAAAAAATATGTTCAATAATCAAACAGCAGAACTAATTCAATCATTTCACAAAAAATGCAGCAACTGATAAAATTAATCGCTCAGAAACTGACAAAAAACTAAGAAGATCCTCTTAATCGATTTTTTTTTTGAGGGAAACATCCTTTTAATCGATGGTATCAAAATGACAAAACGGATCGACAAAAGTAATAGTTAGGGATTAATTATGAATACTTTTCGTATACACTCACTACCATCCATTAAAAAAAAAAAACACTATCAAGATCACCATTTAGGCACTGTCTTTTCGTGCTTCTTGTGTTCCGGTATATTTGGATAGTAAGGAATTCCAGTGTCCTTAATCCAGTCACCACCATGGAAGAACTTGGATGGTGCAAACTTTTGTGCAGCCTTTGTATTGATGTTATAGATTCCAGCCCATTTCACACGCTTTGATTTGTCTGAACCAGGGCCATAGTTATGGTATTCAACATAGTAGCAAGTGTCCATATTAATAGGTCCCTCTTCTGTATGCCATGGCAAAAAACCATCGGGATGAATCAAATCATCGATGAATGTATCCATGATGATAGTCCTTGAGAAGTTCTTCCATGGACAGGCTAGGTAGGACTTGTGGTCAAACCTGACTGGATAGAACTCAGGGTCAGCAACAATAGAGCCTCCTTGGATGACTATTGCTGATGGTGCAGTTATTTCTTTTCTTCCTTGTGCGGTCACAATGCATTGTTGGTTTGACATAGGCTTTCGGACCACGAATTTGCAGTTTTGAAATACCGATTCTGCATTACCAAAGACAAAGTCGATGGTACCTGAAATAGTACAGTCGCGGTAAAATTGACGCATGGCGTGTACATAAAGTGTGTCTTGATATCCATCCATTGAGCAATTGAAGAAGATAGCCTTATCTCCTTGAACTCTTAGTGCCACTGCTTGATGTTTTTGTGGACCAGCTGAATTCTCAAAACCCATGTTAATGGCGGTAAAGTGATCTTCTTGAATAGCTGCAATCATATGCATAAATTTCTCATCAATTTGTAATTCATGTATCAAAATTGGAACAAAATAAAAAGACAATTAAGCTCTACATATATGCATGAGTGGAAAGAGACATACCAACAGTGGTGGTATGGTAGGTGGTAACTCCATCCATATAGTTTTTGTTGCCAGTGATTATTGACTTCTTACCACCATCACCAACAAACACAATATGTGTCATATTTTTTAAAACTTCAACATACTCTCGGTAAACACCTTCCTTAATGTAGATCACAAATGGTGTTTCATCCTCCTCACCGGGAACCTTTTTCAATGCCTCATTTATGCTCTTAAAATCACCACTACCATCTAAAGCTACGGTAACATTAGGCTTTGGTTTTGATTTGTTTGTCATTGCATCAAGGAGTATGCGATGTTCAACCCAAGAAGGAATCTCAGAATCTTGAAGGAGACAACGTCCAAAAAGTTTGGATACGTTCATATCAGAGACTGTGTCGGCGAAATTTGAAACAATAGCAAGGACATTGCTACTCATGTGTATGCTTGATGTTAATAAGTGTTTCATTTTTTTACTAGCGTCACCGGTAGTGTTTTCAAATCCATCTAAGCATGTATCCATGTATGTGACAGCACCATTGAGCCAAACCTTCAAATTCATGAGAATTTGGTTCATATGTTTTAGATCAAACTCGCTTATTCCATCAAGTGACCTTGTGAATTCACCAATTGAAAGATGCATAAGCTGCTTGCAAGTATCAAGTGCATCCTTGGATCTAGAATCCTTCTCGATCTCACTAAACATTTCAGTTTCCTTGAGTTTTTCACCAATTTTATTGATGGTAACATTGAATGCTATTTTAATGAGTTCTTTTGGGTCGGTGACATTGCCAGCCTCAGCCTCCACTACGAGGGATTCAACACATTCCTTCTTGTAAGTGGTGGGATGACAAATAGTTTGCACCGCTTTCAATGTAGAAGCAACATGATTCTTTTTGTTGTCTGCTAAATCATCCTTAAAATCGTCCTTAACATCATTTTGGTTTTGTTTGATGCTAATCGTTACAGCAACAACCATAGCCACCAATAACAACATTTTTTTTTTTTTTTTTTTTGGATTTTTGTATGAATGTTGAAGAAGATAAGATATGAAGATGAAGAAAAATAAAAAAGATTAGATGTTATTTGTTTAAGTTTTCTGGGTTTTATAAGAACAATGTTGAAGATGATGAAGATCAACAGGAAGAATTGGGAAGGAGAAGAAGAGATGGAAAAAAAATCAGATATGGGTGGTTCACTGTAATTATGGACCTGCAATCAAACGGTTATTATCATATTAAAAATATTAGACATCAAAAAACTAACTGCGAGGACCAAAATATATAACGACAAAAGACATAAGGGACCAATTTAAGACACTTTATAGTTAGGGGACCAAAGTGAAAACATAAAATAAGTTAAGGGACCAAACAATGTATTAAGCCAATTGAGAAATGATGGTGATAAAATAGTCGATAATACACTATACAAACATGTTGTGGGATGCTGGAGGTATACTTTCGATTCTAGACCTAATTTATGCCACAATGTAGGTGTGGTAATCAAATTCATGCAGGAACCTAAAATGTCTCATTTGCAAGTAATCAACAGAATCATGAGATACCTTAAACACACTATTGGTTATGGTGTTATCTTCCCCAATCATGAAGGTCAAAGAGGAAAGATGTTTGACTTATGTGATTCAAACTAGTGTGGGATAAAGTAGAGCGGATACGCACAACATAATATATGTTCTAATCATTAACTATCCAATCTCAACTTGAAATGTAGCAAGTCAAGGTGTCTGGTTGCAATCTCGACTACTAGTAATGAAGATTAACAACAAAGAAGAAACTTATGGTGAACAACAAATTCACAATCAACCTTGATAAAAATTTCAAAGCTCATGGGAAAAATAAACACATAGAAACAAACTTTCATTTTCATAGAGATCAAGTGAATATGGGCAATTAGGTTACTCTAACTTACTACAAGTCGGATGATTAGGATGCAATTGTCCTAACCAAACCTTTGAAGAATGAGAAGTTCAAGGAAATGAGGAAGATGTTGAATGCGTTTAGCTTCAAGAATTAGAATTAAGGAGTGTTGAAATGTAATTCAAATAACATTTTCATGACTATTTCGTATAGTTTAATTCGTATGTTAACCAGAGCCGTCTTAAGTAATTTATAGGCCCGGTTTCAACCTTTCATGAATTGACAAATAATTTAAACTTTGGCAAAAATAATGAACTATAAAGGAGGGGTGCCCCTAATATGGTCCCTATTTTTAAGGGTCCATATTTTTAAAGTTGCACCCATGGTCCCTTTACATAAACAAAAATTGTTGTGGTCCCACATAGCATAAAATTAATTTTTTAAAGTGAACATGAGTAATTAATTTTAAACCCTTCAGCATAAGCAAAAAAATCCCCAAGTGGAGATGCATTTTCCTTCTCTCTCTTCAAGTTGGTTCCTCTAGATTAATTTTTCTTTTGTTATTGGTGCTCTTCTGCAATTCGTGTTTCTTTTATTTAAAATAATTCAAGTTATATTGGAAAGGGATATGTCAACTTAATATCAAAATTATTGAGTTTGTATTTTCGACAAAAAAATTACTTGAGTTTGTTGTCAACATTTTTCAATGAAGTACACGGTATGATGACACTTTATCTTACTATCATTTTCCAAAATCAAACTCCTCAATAAGTAGTAGTATCAAAAACATAGAACAAAAATCAACAAAGGTACAACAAGAAATTCATATATTATATTGGTTAAATGGAGTAGCGTGTCGTGATTGGTGAAGGTGAATATTTGATAGAAGAAGTAGCCATGAGTTTGGCAATTAACACAGAGAGAGTGGAAGGAAGAAAATGCTTCTGGGCAATGAAGATTGAGAACGAGATGAAGAAAATGGTTATGTTCTACACTTAGAATTTATGGCTTACATCAAAGGGCGTAAAAGTAATTATTCAACTTACTTTTTTTTTGTTATGTGGGACAAAATACAATTTTTTTTGCAATATACTATTGAAGGTCATTTTAAGGGGACTACGAGTGCACCCTTAAAAATAGGGACCATATTAGGGGCACCCATAAAGAAGACTTATTAAATGGAACCCATGACAACAAGATCAAGCACATTAGGAAACACCACTGAAGCATTGTTGTCATTTTGTAAATTATTCAATTTTAATTATATATAACTGTTGCTTTAGTGTCTTACATATTAAAATATATATTTTGGACCCCAAGTTTTATGAAGCCATGTGGCATAGCCCAACAACGACGGGTTATGGGTCGGCTATAATGTTAACTATGATACTTTGTGCGTCAGTAATTAACTAAGTTGGTTGCCTCACATCCCTCCATGTAGAGTGTGTGAATCACAAATTTTTAATATAAACTTCACAAATGCATAGTTAACATGTTGTTCAATTTGGTTTGAAAAATAGTGGTCAGGTTGGTCACTTCATAGACCATCTATAGTCAATTTGAGCAAACATCAACAAATATTTTTTATTTTCTTTGATAGATGAATGCGATTAACAAGTGTTGATCTCACATTACTATTGACATTTGAGCATATATAAAAGAAATAGCTTTGATTGTTAGACTAATAATTTTGGTTTGTGAACGTGCTATTGATTTCTAAAAATTCTATTTATATTTGTAACGTTAGTACCAATATCAAATTATGGATGAAGAATGTTCAAACTCACGATTATTTTGATTACATTATCTTAATTTTAACATTTGAATGAATGTAAAAAAAAAAACTACCTTTTGAATTTCACATGAGTTTACCAAAATAGAAAACGAAATTCCCATAATTTAATAAAACATTCACTTAATTATATTTTATTTGTGAATTCACATAATTTCATTTGATAATAAGAAAAATGTTATCTACCAAAAAAAAGCATGTTAAATAAATAAAGTACCAAATGTAAATTAAATACAATTGACTTTTTTCATTTTCAGTAAAAAAGATGACATTTTTTATTTGTAAATATTCTCAGTCCGGTCCCCTTCAACATTTTGTTTATATATTATGATAATTAATTAATTTGTAGTAGTCCTCGTTTGTGACCACGCTTCCCTCGTGTTTCATTTATTTTATCCTGCTCTCCACGCTATACTCGCTACATATATAATAATAATCAATGAATGTATATTGTTAAATTCCATCCTGTTCACCAATAATGATTGAATTCAAGAATTAATTTTAAATATATATTCTAAAATAAAAGGAAACTGCAAAAAATAAACGATGAATCATATGAGACAAAAATGAAGAGATAACACTTATACTGCTTAATTATTATCATTGTAAAGATAAATTGAGAAGAATACATGACGGCAACTGCAACTCAATGGAAGAACACTTACAAGATGTATATGAAAACACCTACTTCAAAAATGTACATTAAAGCGAAAAAGGCATTGTAGTTAGGAGTCACGAATATTTTATATTTTTCAAAGCGAAAAAGGATCGATCCATTTATTTATATATTATTAATATTAAAATGAATATATGTTTTTGTTGGTATATTAAAGCGGTGGTCATTGTTTAATAAGAAAAGCTGTGCACATATGTGAAAAGAAAATGACAAAATCAGTATGAGTGGTCTTATTTAGGAAGTTATGATGGTCATGTTAACAAATGCTTTAAGAATATTAGTAAAAAGTAATAACGTCACTTTTGTATTGACAATAATGATTTTTAAATTTAAAAAAAAAAAAAGAAAAAATTAAGTACAGCAATTTGAAATACGATTTTGTTAACATAATCATGTAATAAATAATATTATTGCAAAAATGAATAGTTGTAATTAGGTGTCACGCTATAAAATAAAATAAACAAAAAGGTGGGTTTGGTTCGAAAAGTAAGAAATAGTTTTAAATTAGATTGAGAGAGTTGTTGTGGATATCTACTATAAGTAGCGGCAATATGAATGAGTCTTTCCTCATATCAATCAAATTAAGGAGGTCTTGCTAGCTTCCATATATAACTCATCACTAAAACTTCTAATAATTGAAAAAAAGTAATTAAGATGTGGAAGCTGAAGATTGGAGAGGGAAAGAATGAGCCATACTTATTCAGCACAAATAATTTTGTGGGAAGACAAACATGGGAGTATGATCCAGAAGCAGGTAGTGAAGAAGAAAGAGCACAAGTTGAAGAAGCTCGTAAGAATTTCTATGACAACAGATTCAAGGTCAAGCCCTGTGGTGACCTCCTATGGCGTTTTCAGGTACTTAATTACTACTACCTATCATTATCATCATATTCAATAATCATCATTTCACCACCGACACTACTAAATGAATATGAATACATACCATTCTATTTGTATGGTTTACCCTCCAACTATCTAATTCATTTCTTTACAATATTTTGGAACAAATGATATATAGATTTACAATCAAAATTAAAAATAATCACAGTATTAAAGGTGTTTAACTTTAATCAAATCAAATTCTAAAATCACACAAACTACTAATTAGTGAGTTTTTATTTGTGGATAATAATTTTTTACCTAATGTATAAAAGTTAAACTAATAATACATCATGTTCATGTCAAAAAAGAATAAGTTAAACTATTTTTGAACAGGAAAGAAAAAGTTAAACTAATACAGCATGTAACAGTTATCTTTCACAATGTGGTCAAAAAAATCTCTTTCACAACCGTCTTACTTAACCTATTAGGTAACTTTAAAGGTAACATATTTTGTGGAAAACAATATATGCGTGAAGATCAATTCGAATACGTGTTCACTCAAGCATCCCCGACAAATATTGATGTCACAATTCACCTCTCAAAAAAGAAATCCTATAATTCACTCATCATTACTACAAATTTACCAAAAGTAACAAGCGTTGGCCAAATTAATTGCTTTGTTTAGAAATGATAAATTTTAGCACTTGACTTTATTATGAGACATTGGAATTTATACTTCGATGAAAGGGATTTTTGGATACATTTGAGTTTTCTAAATTTTTTTACTACATTTGAACAAACATTTGTTAAGTGAGATAAAATGATTTTTTTGGCTTTTTTTTTTTAGGGAAAATGTTGTGCAAGTGAATTTATGTCTCTATTTTAGCCTAAATAAAGTAAATGTATGAAATTTCGACTTTATAGAAAGAAAAAGATTGATAGACACCCAAAACTCATTTACACTTTGAGAGAAATAAATATAGAGAGTGATGTGATATATTGATGATGCAATAAGAAGAGAGATAAAGAGAAATTAAGATGTTGAATGAGTATATAATATTTAAATATTAGAGCAATTTACGAAATCCAAATGCTAAATGAAGTTATTATTTAAGAAGGAGAAAATTCCTCTTTTCTCCAAACTTCCATTTGTAGGATCTATCATTATCCATGGTGCATTTTTTAATATTTTTGCTGGTTGGCATTGTAGGTTCTAAGAGAAAATAACTTTATGCAAACAATAGATGGAGTGAAGATAGAAGATGGAGAAGAGATAACATATGAGAAAGCAACGACAACGTTGAGAAGGGGCACACACCATCTAGCAGCATTGCAAACCAGTGATGGCCATTGGCCTGCTCAAATTGCAGGTCCTCTATTTTTCATGCCTCCCTTGGTGAGTACTTACTAATATTAATATAAAATTGTTCAAAAAAATATTTATTTATTAAATAAAATTAATATAATTGTAAATATTGAAATAAAGTATACTAACTTGATCAGTCTAATACTTATTTAGTACTTTTGAAGAAAAAATAGTGTCTTGAAAACACAAATTTTTACTTTGATCAAATAATAATTACACCACTAAAAACTTGTTTTATTGTTTAATGAATACCCCTTTCTATTTAGCATTTTTCTTAAATAAATTTATTAAGGTGTGTTTTAACAAAGATATAACTAAAAAGTTGTTAAATACACATTAAGGTGAATGTTGTTAAAACACACCTTCTTAAAAAATAAGTGGGTTTATGTTAGCAACTCCTATAGGCATTTGCTAGCTTGCTAAAACACTCCCACATAAAACTAGTGGCACGTGTTCTAGCAAATCCATATATATATATATATAAAATAAACCGAAACAACTCAATCTCTATTTCTTGTAAAAAAAAAACTCAATCTCTATTTTTTCTGGCATAAAAAAAAATCTATTTTATATCATATCCTTTCATAAGGGACAATGAGGTCTTACAATAATTTGTTTTTTATGATCATATCCTTTCATAAAGGACAATGAAGTCTTACAATAATTGGAAAGGGACGATATGCTCCAAATTGATCTTTTATTTTTTCCAGCAAATCATTGGATTCAATTTTTGAAAATATACATTTACTAACCTGCCTGCCTTGTTTAAACGCTAATCATTGTAATCAATATTAATTAATTTTCTACATTGCAGGTTTTCTGTGTCTACATTACTGGACATCTTGATTCCGTCTTCCCACGAGAACATCGCAAAGAGATTCTTCGTTACATTTACTGTCACCAAGTATGTGCTATCTATCTACCATTGCTTCTTTTGCTACTTAATTACCCGTGAAATTTGATATTGAACGAACATGTTGTGATTTCATTTTGAAGAATGAAGATGGAGGATGGGGGCTACACATTGAGGGTCACAGCACCATGTTTTGTACTGCACTTAACTATATATGTATGCGAATTCTCGGAGAAGGACCTGATGGCGGTCAAGACAATGCTTGTGCTAGAGCCAGAAACTGGATTCGGGCACACGGTGGTGTCACATATATACCTTCATGGGGAAAAACTTGGCTTTCGGTACCTACCATTCATTTCTATGCAATATTAATATTTAACCGAAAATATTTATGTTACTAATTTGAATGTATCATTTACCTATAGATACTTGGTCTCTTTGATTGGTTGGGAAGCAACCCAATGCCCCCTGAGTTTTGGATCCTTCCTTCATTTCTTCCTATGCATCCAGGTTCAATTCTTTGAATTCTTTTGTGCTAATCTCTTTGGAACAATATATATATATATATATATATATATGCAATAGAATTATGGAGTTGAGAGTTTATATTTGATCTCATTTTCATCCTAATTTAATTTAATTGCAGCTAAAATGTGGTGTTATTGTCGATTGGTATACATGCCTATGTCTTACTTGTACGGGAAGAGATTTGTGGGTCCGATCACACCACTCATCTTACAGTTGAGAGAAGAACTCCATACTCAGCCTTATGAAAAAATTAACTGGACGAAATCACGTCACCTATGTGCAAAGGTGAGAGTCATTGTCTTTAATTGTTTACAATGTGTGGATTTACACTTCCTCTTTATCATGATAATAGGAGGGATAATGATCTATTTTATGTCTCACAGGAAGATATTTACTATCCCCATCCTTTGATACAAGATCTGATATGGGATAGCTTATACATATTTACCGAGCCGCTTCTCACTCGCTGGCCTTTCAACAAGCTGGTCAGAAAAAGAGCCCTTGAAGTTACAATGAAGCATATCCACTACGAGGATGAGAACAGTCGATACCTAACCATTGGGTGTGTGGAAAAGGTAAGTAGCATAGCAATTAAGCATATTGATTATTTAGCGGTATGCATCGACTGAAGTTGAATTAGCTTCTTAGTTTCATTCGAATATGTCATTTACATGTATATATATTTATCAGGTATTATGTATGCTTGCTTGTTGGGTGGAAGATCCAAATGGAGATGCTTACAAGAAGCATCTTGCAAGGGTCCAAGATTACTTGTGGATGTCAGAAGATGGAATGACCATGCAGGTATATATATAATTCATCTTATTTCAGTACAAATTATTTATTTGCATATTATTATTATTTTTAGGCTTAATTGCACTTTTGGACCCCTATCTTTCCAAAAGTTGCGGTTATGGACCCCTAACTAATTTAAATACAAAACAGCCCCCTATGTTTTGATTCTTTGGCAGTTTTGGACCCCCAGTCCATTGTTGACTCGGTCAACGCTGACGTGGCACCCTAAGTGAGGTGCCACGTGTCAATTTTTTTTTTTTTTTTTGCCTTAGGGGTCCAAAACTGCCAAAGAATCAAAACATAGGGGGCTGTTTTGTATTTAAATTAGTTAGGGGTCCATAACCGCAACTTTTGGAAAGATAGGGGTTCAAAAGTGCAATTAAGCCTTATTTTTATTATTGTTATTGTAACTGATGGGATACATTCATTAAATAATTTTCCTGTCAATACAATGCAGAGTTTTGGTAGCCAAGAATGGGATGCTGGTTTTGCCGTTCAAGCTTTGCTTGCCGCTAACCTAAATGATGAAATCGAACCTGCACTTGCCAAAGGACATGATTTCATTAAGAAATCTCAGGTATGTTTAATTTTGATGACAAACATATAATATAATCACAATGAACCAATCTAGTTATCTAAATTTTAAAAAATTAGCTAATGAGATATTTAGGATCCCTCTCCTTCTTATTTACTAATTTACTTAATCAACTAAATGAAAACTAAGTAAATGATCACTTTTAGCTAATTATTGAGCCAAGTAATATTGACTAATAACTAGTATGTAAAATTATATTATTCTAATTAGGACACATTTATTATTGGCTACTTAGTGTTCATCAGGCCTTTGAACAATGTGTGTGTTATCTTTGTCTTGCAATGAAAGTAATACTCTTATTTCACAGGTTACAGAGAACCCTTCTGGAGATTTTAAGAGTATGCATCGTCATATTTCTAAAGGCTCATGGACCTTCTCCGATCAAGACCATGGATGGCAAGTTTCTGATTGCACCGCTGAAGGTTTGAAGGTATAGGCAATTAACAACATAACTTGTTAATAAGCTTTCTCAATGACAAGTATTGAATGTTAATAAAGGTTAAACTCTCTGGTGTTTCAGTGTTGTCTACTTTTATCAATGTTGCCTCCAGAGATTGTGGGGGAAAAGATGGAACCAGAAAGGTTATATGATTCGGTCAATGTCTTGTTGTCGCTTCAGGCAAGTGCTATTAAATTTATTGCCATAATAACATTTAGCTTATTGATTACTTAAATTGATTTCCGAACTTTGAACTTGCTACTTGATATCTGATCGATGGAAACTCGAGGATAGTGCAAATGACTTTGATCACTTATGTTTGATTTATTTATGCTACCTGATCTACTTTTAACACAACTAAATTTTTAATGATTGCAGAGTAAAAAGGGTGGTTTGGCAGCATGGGAGCCCGCAGGAGCTCAAGAGTGGTTAGAAGTAAGTATCATATTAATATGTACTCATTCATGGGTGAAATCCATTCATCAGTTGATAAACTAATTACCTTTATTATTTATTTTCAGCTACTCAATCCCACTGAGTTTTTTGCGGACATTGTTGTTGAGCATGAATATGTTGAGTGCACTGGATCAGCAATTCAAGCTTTAGTTTTGTTCAAGAAGCTATATCCAGGGCATAGGAAGAAAGAGATAGAGAATTTCATCTCCGAGGCAGTTCGATTCATTGAAGATATACAAACAGCCGATGGTTCATGGTATGGAAACTGGGGAGTTTGCTTCACTTATGGTTCTTGGTTTGCTCTTGGTGGTTTAGCAGCTGCTGGCAAGACTTATACCAATTGCGCTGCTATTCGCAAAGCTGTTAAATTTCTTCTCACAACACAGAGAGAGGATGGTGGGTGGGGGGAGAGCTATCTTTCAAGCCCAAAAAAGGTTCATAATTGAGTATTTATTACTAATTAGTTACCAATCATTCGCTGACTTCAACATGAATTGACAATAATAATGTCTTGCTAAATAATAATAATGCAGATATATGTACCTCTCGAAGGAAGCCGATCCAATGTTGTACATACTGCATGGGCTCTTATGGGTTTAATTCATGCCGGCCAGGCAGAGAGAGACCCTACTCCTCTCCATCGTGCTGCAAAATTGCTCATCAATTCCCAGTTGGAAGAAGGCGATTGGCCCCAACAGGTTTATCTCAATCCTTTGATATACTAATTTAGTAATGAATGTGGTCTTAAAAAACTAGACAGGTGTCATTAGCATTATATAATCACAGAACACATTATCTTTTTATAAATAATGTCTACTGATACAGCATTTGATCAAATTTATTTTTAATGGTTTGGCATATATTTAATGTCCAATGATTGTTTTCTTGGTTTTAGTCATCCTTTATTGAATTTATTCTTTTTACTGGTTCTGATAGGAGTTATCTTATCATGCCTAGTGCAGTCACTCATTCATTGTAACTTTGCAATTTTAATTCTACTTCTTGTTAGTTCTTTACTATCTAGCATCTAGTTTCTTGTAACATATAACCAGGACCACCATCAACGGATCAAGACACCACATTTCCATCAAAACCTTAAAACATTTTATTTGTTTCAAAACTCAAACTTCACACTTACCATCTATAAAACTAATAAAGACCTATTATTAATTTTTGTTTTGTTTTATTTATGGCAGGAAATCACAGGAGTATTCATGAAAAATTGTATGTTGCATTACCCAATGTATAGAGATATTTACCCCTTGTGGGCTCTAGCCGAGTATCGTAGACGGGTTCCATTGCCTTCCACTGCAGTTTAACTGGAAAATAAGCTATAAGCTATGAGTACAAAAAGATGACAAAATCAGTAAAATAAAACCAAATAAGTTGGGCAGTCAAGCCTATTTTCTACATGTGTTGATTAATTTTTGTTTTATGTTAGCTTATGGTATGTATAGTATAGATGGATGTGTTCTTCCACGTTTTCATTTCTAAAATGGATGTCTAGCTCCAGAAAGAATGATCAGTTCAAACAACCAAAAGAAAAAAGTTGGCCATGTTTGCCGTAGGGATATATAGCAACATTCAAGCATAGGTAGAATATTTACATAATTCATTTTAATAATATATTCTTATTTCCTCCTATAAATTCCTGTTTTCATATTTTTAATGACATTTTAGGAGCGACTGAATAGATGTTCTGAATCATTAAAAAAAATATGTCTAAGTTATCCTAAAAGAATTCTGTATTTCCCGCTGAAAACTCATTTTTTTAAGTAAAAAGCCATTTTTGAATAAAAAAGAAAGTAAATAGTCATTTGTTTTTTTTAATGAAAAAGATTATTTGATTCTTATATTAGGATGTAGTAAAATGAAAGTTGACTTAATTGATAAGAAGTTGACTCATCAATAAGTTGGATTCAACTTCTGCACATAAGTACCATTGTTAGTGCTTGGTAAACCTTGATGATTCTCAAGAGCCCAATTTCTAAACTTTCTTGCATAAAAAAAAAGTATGTATATACTTCAAACTCTTGTCATGGATTCATCAGAAAAAAAAAAAACTTTTACGATGCATTAGTTTTTTGTAACAAAGAAAAAAGTCAATATCATTTCATTAAGAACAATATAGCTGAAATACAAGATAGAAAGTGAAAAATTTGGTGACTAGTCTACAATACAGCTTTTGTCACTGAATGAAATTAATCAAAAAGTTTGAAAAGAAAAAAGGAAGATTGATTTTTTTTTTTGAAGGAATGACAAAGAAGATCATTGAATAGATGATTGAGCAGTTATAAAACCAAATAGTGTGATTATATACGGCTTCAACTACTAGTTGTGAGTCAAGTATACAACATTCAACCCCAAACTTTGAATCCACCTAAACACATAAAATTCCAAGTCTCTCCTTTGCTAACCAGAAGAATCGGAGTGGACTAGTAAGTGAAATCAAGTAATGATATTGGTACAACTTTTTTGACAATATTTTTTTTTCTTTCTAAAGAGAATAAAAACATAATATGAGTATGAGAGATAATTATCTAAAAATTGACACAAAATGTTAAATATTATTTCTCAAGTGAAACATTCATCATAGAAAATCCAAAGTTTCTACTTGCTGTGCACGAGTGAATACGCTTTTACTGGACTCCATTCTGATTATCACAGACGCCTTTCTCCTGTTTAACTATGTATGAAGTATATTTCGATGGGGAATTAACACATAAAAACAAAGCAATGTACGGTGGAAACAAAATTCCCCTAACTAGAAGAACATGCGAGGAGCAACAACACACACAAACACGCACGCGAGGGACACCCAAATTTTAACATGGAACATCCCTCAAAGTAAGGGTGGAAAATCATAGGCATTCAAACTAAAAAATATGGCTTGATTGTAATCAAATAAGTATACAAGAGAGACACAGTGTACAAATTGTCCCAAAAATTAGCCTAATAAATGAGAACAAGAAGATGTGAGGAGATATATCTCTTTTTCCATACTTGTTTTTGACGATCCATCTAATGCAAACGAAGATTTACATATCCCGAGTCTTTTGGCAAAGTTTAAGTTTGACCTAACGGTGGACGAATTCCAGTCTCAGTTTTATGGCTATGAGTTCTGACAAAAAAGAGAGTTGCTTTCACTTTTTTTTGTCTTCTTATTGGTTGTTCTCCTCGCCAAAATACTCTCTTCTTATAAGCAAACTATGGTCTCTCTTCACTAATATAAGTAAGACGTATAAAGAACTAAAATATTAGGGTGTTCTATGATATGGGCCTGAGAGGTTTTTCGTCTTGATATAGGTTTCTACGCTGATTTCTGAGGCTATTGACATAAGATTGTCGAGCTATACTGGCTAATCCAAGTTCATTGCGGCGATCTTGTCATTTTCCAAAGGGAACTTCATTTTTCGAGATGTAGGGTTGATACAATAGCTCATATAGCATTAAGTATCAGCCTTCCTATGATAAGGTTATAGGGTGACTTACCCTCTACCACCATCACCCTTGTTTGAATGAACTTAGAATCAATGTTGGTAGTGGAAAGTTGCTGGAACAAGTTGTTATTTGGAAGAAGAAGGATTAAAAGAAGAGAAAATTTCACTCAATTAAATGAATAAAAAAACTTTATTATTCAATCAATCTCAATTACAATGAATTACAACCATTTAACTTGCTTATATAGCAAGTATATCAACTAACAAATCTTAATCAACATGTTACTTTGTAACGCTCCTATTTCTATTAAAGCAATTAAACATGCGAATAATATATTTATTCAAGAAATAGAGGCTACGCCACATTCAAAATTCAAAAACTAATAAACATGTATATAAACCTCAACAGTTGCAGCGGAATATAACCAGAGTAATCCAAATATGTACATGTCATGAATCAATAAATTACATCACATAGATGCATCTCAAAAAATCCCAAACAAACGGGTAATCTCCAACATAACAAAATCCAAAAATAACCTAATCTAGACCGACACAACAAGCCTAGATCAGAGCTGACTCAACCCTGATATTGGAGAAAGCTCCCGATATCACCAAGCACTACTCCTGCACAACGTCTACCCATCCATACAGACAGGTAGGCGGTTAAAACCACTGGGGGTAAGTATTACATTATCATAATACAAATAGCAGTTAACATGAATATTTCAATTAACATCATGCATCTGATCAATAATAACCACACATTAATACTTACATCACACCCCCATATCTCACATCAATAATCATCAATCACATGAACAATTATCAATTCACAAATATTCATTCACAATCGCCAATCACAATTATCATGAATAGTCATTAATCACATTTCATGAACAATCACCAATCACATATATCAAATAAGACTCATGTTATGATATGCACTTATTGACACATAAATGCATGTGGTACCAAATCTCCAAAAGGTCGTCACCTTCGATGATAAAACACATCGTATGTAAGGGTTCACACCCGCCTTACATAATCTCCGAAGTAAAAGAGCTCAACCCTTTTACAACTACACGACTATGATGCATGGACATGTAATAAGACTCGATAATGCGACAACAATCACAATTTTCTCCATAATATATAGGACAACACCCAATTATATTGTTCATCTCCACATCATTTGCATTATCAAGAAAACATGCCCATTCACAATTAAATCATAGTATTCATCATCACACATCAACATGATTATCAATAATCAACAATGTCATTCAACATCAACTATCACATATAGTTTCATCTATTCAACATTTCTCATACATCTCATGATAGACATCATATCCCACATAATCATTCATTCATACAACTTCACTTAGTTATATAAACATAACCACCATATTTCTTAAGACAAAACGACATAGACAAGTTGAAAACATTCAAACAATCTTAATCGACAATGTATTCATGAATTTAAGTCGTCTCCGGATCATCAACATTAACCCAAGCACAACCTAAGTTCATAAGAAAATCCCGTTTTCACAACCTTTCACTTTCCCGCCCGAAATATCACTTTCCACTTGATTAAGATGTTTGACCACTCTTGCAAGTATTACCTAAGTCTATGTGAGCTGTAGGTTCAACTTGCAAGCTTCATTAGTTTACAAAATTATTTTTCGACAAAGTTTGGAATTCTCAAAATTCATAAGTTAAGACTTAATTCAAAATTTCAATTATAGGCAAGCAATCATTGTTCCAGTAGGTTTTGGAGGATTAACAGTAGTTAAACATGCTTAAAGAACCATTTAAGAAAACTCGGATTGGCCCCCAAAGACCCGGAACAAAAGATCAAAGTGACTGAAACTGGACATGTTCGCTTAAGCGACCACCTGGTTCGCTTAAGCGAACAAGTTACAGTAGCAACTCACTTTGTTCGCTTTTTGGTCGCTGACTGGTCGCTCACCAGTTCGCTTAAGCAACCACATGTTCGCTTAAGCGAACGAGTTCTAGTAGCAACCACCAATCTTCGCTTACTTTCTCGCTCATAGTTCGCTTAGGCGAACTGAACCCAGAAAAACTATGAGTGTTCGCTTACCAGGTCGCTTAAGCGAACCTTCACAGGTTTGCAGAAAAAGTTACGGGTTTGGACCCCTTTTCACCCAAAACCCCCAAATTTGATCCCTCATTGCCCAAATGTGTTTCCAGAACATGTTTATAGGTCAATATGATTAAAAAGACTCACAAAGACACAATCAAACTTGAAAACACTTGACAATTGGACTAACTCATCATTTTCATCAAAACACCAACAACATCTCAAATTATCATCCTCAATTCATGAATATGCATACCCAAGCAATGATTCATCAACCACAACATCAATTAACAACCATAACATCAATTGAACAAGAATCATAACTCAATCTTGTTGAGAAAATATTCATAAATCCCTATTTTAGTTTTAAAGATGAAAAAATATATTTCAATTTTATTTTATAAATGGATTCTGATATTATTGTATTTAACATCTTTGTATGAGTATTTTTTAGCTGCAGGAACTCAAGCTCAAAAAGGTTGATATAACCAGTTCCCTAAAATTATTTGAGTATCTCATACAATAGACAAAGCAAGAAATTAATGGATAAAAATACAATGGACAAAATTGGATATACTTGCTCAAAAATTGAGCAACACGTTGGCACACATACTGCAAGTGATTTTATGCTGCTAGTCTCTTTTATTGTCTCCAATACCACTACACTTCCAATCAAATGGTAAAAGCAAGTACAAACAAATATCTTCTTTTGGCTATAAGAGGAACAAGGAACAAAATGGATGCAAGCTGTAAGTTTCCATATATGTACCTTCCTCATCAAAATGCTTACACGTGGGACACAAAGAAAGCAAGATCAAATAAGTGGCTTTGATTTCAAAAGGGATTAAATGGATAAAATTTGAGCATACACGTGGATATACAAGAAAAGCAATATGTGTTTTGGTTGGTTCATTTGCAACATGTGGGACCATGGCCTTGAAGAACAAGTTATCTCCACACATGTGAGATTGCATGACTCATACGCTCCTCACGTGGGAGAAGAGAAGGAGCAATTGGTTTGAGAAATTTTGTGCCTATAAATATCAAGCCATCACCTGAAGGAAAGACACCGAATTTTTTGAGAAAGCAAGCAATATACTCACAAGCAAAAATTCACAAAGCTCTCTCTTTTTATTTCAAGTGAACTAAATTGCTCTTTTGTTCTTTGAGCTCTTTTTAGTTTCTTTACTACAAATATTGTATTTTGGTCCAAATAAGATTTTATTTCTTATTGGATTGTAAAAGCTTGTAGGTAACAAGTGTGTAAAAAAAGGGTAAAATTACTCGGTTGCAGAAAAGATCAGGAAGATCTAGCAAGGGGTAATTGTTACTCGTCTTTTTTGGTTGTAAAAACAAAGGTGGATTTACTCATTGCAGGAAAGATCAGTCGGATCTAGCAAGAGTAAAGGTTACTCATTTGTGAAAAAGGAAAAGAGGAGTTGTGGTTAACGTTACTTAACACAACTACCTAGTGGATAATCTCACACTTGTGTGGGGAGTGGAAGTAGCCGGCGTTTGGCGAACCACGATAACTTTTGTGTGTCATTTCTCTCTCCCTACTTACTTTTAATTTATTGTTCAAAATCACACACCTCATGATTATTATTGTCATTATTTACTAACAAACTAATTGTGATTGTTAATTTAAAAGAAAATTTTTATTAGACAAATTTTAAACAGGTCACAATTCAAACCCCCCCTTTCTTGTGAAAATATTTTACTTCAATTGGTATCAGAGCACTGCCTCTAAAAAGCCTACGCACCCAACGGTGCAGGAGGAAAAGATCCATAAAATAAGTCTCAACACAGCCTAAACACCCAACGGTGTAGAAGGAAGAAAATTCAAAGCCTAAACACCCAACGGTGTAGAAGAATCAAGAAAAGAAAATATGTCTAAAATAAAGTTTATGTCCGAAGGTGGTTCTTCAAACAGACCACCACTTTTTGAAGGAACAGACTATTATTATTGGAAAGGAAAAATGGAATTATTTTTACAATCATAAGATAATCACATGTGGACGGTAGTTGAAAATGGAAACTACATTCCATATGATGAAGATCTAAATGAAAAGAAAAAGGAAGACTGGTCAGAAGAAGAAGGTAAGCGCATGTTATTAAATTTTAAAGCTAAACTATTTCTAACCATGGCGTTGAGCAGGGAAGAATATGATAGAGTACAAGAATGCAAAAACGCCAAAGAAATTTGGGATACATTAAAGGTACATCATGAAGGCACCAGTCACGTAAAGGAAACAAGAATTGACATTGGTGTTCGAAAGTTTGAACTATTCGAAATGAAAGAAACCGAAACCATAGATGAAATGTATGGAAGGTTTACTATCATTATGAATGAGTTACGCTCTCTTGAAAAGGATTTTACAATCCATGAAAGAGTAAGAAAAATTTTGAGATGTCTCCCAAGATCTTGGAGACACATTGTAACAGCCATAACAGAAGCAAAAGATCTGAAAAAACTCAGATTAGAAGATCTTATTGGATCTCTAAAAGCTCATGAAGTCCTTTTGCAAGAGGATAAATCCTCAAACAAAAGCAAAATGATTGCACTCAAAACAAATCAAGAATCACTAAATCAAGAACTTGAAATGAACTTCGACAATCAACAACAAGAACTTGATGAAGAAGATCATCAAGATCAAATCATTCTTCTCACCAGAAAACTTCAGAGAATGATTCAAAGAAGAGATCAAAACAAAAGAAATTTCCCAGCCAGAAAAGAAAACGCAAAGACTGAGCTTGACAAAAGTCAAGTTACGTGCTACGGGTGCTACAAACTGGGACACTACAAAAATGAATGTCCTCTAAACAAAAGAAAATCAAGCAACCTTCAAACAAATCAAAAATCTTTCATGACTACGTGGGATGAACCAGAAGAACAAACAAATGAAGATGAACAAGCAGATCTTTGCTTAATGGCTAAATCAGATAATGAAGAGGTAAATCTTGATCCTTGCTCATCATGCGAAAAAACTGAACATTTGTTTGATAATCTTTTTTACAGTTCTCAAATGTTGGAACAAGAATGTGAAAGATTAAGAAATGAAAATCTTGAACTAAGAAAGGAAAAGGAAATCTTGGAAAAAGAAAACAAAGATCTGATTAAAAATATTCAACATTCTGAATCAAAAGAAGTCTCTGAAAACAAAAATAACTCTCAAAAGGAAAACATCATTTTAAAAGAAAATGTTTTAAAATTAAAAAATGATATCTCAAACTTTGTTAAATCTACTGAAACATTTCAAAAAATTATGGGATCACAAGTAAGTGTTTTTGATAAAGCATGTATAGGTTTCAAAACTAATCAAAAACAAAAACTTTATGAGAACTTCTTCATTCCAAAAAAAAATAAAAACACATGTGAAAGATACAAATGTACATATTGTGAAAAATATGGACACCTTGAACCTTTTTGTTTCAGAAAAAGAAAGAGATTAGCGTCACAAAAATTTAAAAATAATTACACTAATTTTCATAAAAAGGAAACTCTTAATAACACTAACCATCAAGGACCCAAAAAAATATGGGTACCCAAAGCATTACTAACTTCTACTGCAGGAATGTCTCATAACAGTCAAGAAAAAGCCCTGGTACTTGGACAGTGGATGCTCAAGACATATGACTGGAGATAAACAAAGCTTTCTCTCCTTCACCAAAAAGGAAGGAGGATTGGTAACCTTCGGTAATAATGAAAAATCTCGGATTAAAGGTATAGGTGTTATTGGTAAGATAAATTCTGCTAAAATTGAAAATGTTCAATATGTAGAAGGATTAAAACATAACCTAATTAGCATCAGTCAATTGTGTGATAGTGGTTTTGAAGTAATATTCAAACCTCACACATGTGAAGTCAGACAAATATCTTCAGGAAAAATCCTATTTTCCGGATCAAGAAATAAAAATGTCTACACTCTATACTTAGATGAACTCCCTGTCGAATCATGCTTTATATCCCTTGAAAAGGATAAATGGATTTGGCATAAAAGGGCAGGCCATATAAGTATGGAAACAATTTCCAGAATATCAAAACTTGATTTAGTAAGAGGACTTCCTAAGATTAACTATGAGAAGGATAAAATATGTGAAGCATGCGTCAGAGGAAAACAAGTCAAAAGTAGTTTTCCTCCAAAAGAATTCATTTCAACAAAAAGACCTCTTGAATTACTTCACATAGATTTATTTGGACCTATCTCAATAGAAAGT
Organism: Medicago truncatula; assembly: GCF_003473485.1. NCBI lineage: Eukaryota > Viridiplantae > Streptophyta > Magnoliopsida > Fabales > Fabaceae > Medicago > Medicago truncatula. The sequence goes on from NC_053045.1 coordinate 137,871, forward strand.
CTTGGTGGCAAAAAATATGGCTTTGTAATCGTTGATGATTTTTCCAGATTCACTTGGGTTTTATTTTTGAAACATAAAAATGATTCTTTTGAAGCTTTTCAAACCTTTTGCAAAAAAGTTCAAAATGAGAAAGAAATGAACATTATCGCAGTAAGAAGTGATCATGGAGGAGAATTTGAAAATGCCTCTTTTGAACAATTCTTCAGTGATAATGGAATATCTCATAATTTTTCCTGTCCTAGAACTCCTCAACAAAATGGAGTTGTTGAAAGAAAAAATAGGACTTTGCAAGAAATGGCAAGAACTATTTTAAATGAATCAAATGTTGAGAAATATTTTTGGGCAGAAGCCATAAATACATCTTGCTACATTTTAAACAGAGTTTCAATAAGAAAAGTTTTAAACAAAACCCCGTATGAACTCTGGAAAGAAAGAAAGCCAGACATTTCTTATTTTCATATTTTTGGATGTTATTGTTATATTTTAAACAACAAAGATAACCTAGGAAAATTTGATTCAAAATCAGACAAAGCTATATTTCTTGGTTACTCTGCTACTTCAAAAGCTTATAGGGTGTATAACTTGAGAACAAAAGTTCTAGAAGAAAGTATGCACATAAAATTTGATGAATTTGAGGAACTTGAGGCTCAAGAAAGAATTTTTGAAGAAGATGAGGAAGCAAGTCAGATCAACCCCGACATCGAAAAAATTCAACAACAATCATTAAATGAAGAAGTTTCTCTAAGTCCTCCAAAATCATGGAGAATCGTAGATCATCACCCTCAAGAACAAATTATTGGTGAAACCACAGATGGAGTAAGAACAAGAAGATCCTTTCAAACAAATGACTTCGCAATGATCTCACAAATTGAACCAAAATCAATAAAGGAAGCAATTATTGATGAATCATGGGTCGAAGCAATGAAAGAAGAACTATATCAATTTGAAAAAAAATCAAGTTTGGACTCTTGTACCTAATCCTCAAACTCAATCTATCATTGGTACAAGATGGGTATTTAGAAACAAATTAGATGAAGAAGGAAAAGTAACACGCAACAAGGCCAGATTGGTAGCTCAAGGTTACAATCAACAAGAAGGCATTGACTACGATGAAACCTATGCTCCTGTGGCTAGACTTGAAGCCATAAGAATTCTTCTTGCATATGCATCTCATAAGTGCATCAAACTTTTTCAAATGGACGTAAAAAGTGCTTTCTTAAATGGTTTTTTAAATGAAGAGGTTTATGTTCATCAACCTCCTGGTTTTGAAAATTTAGAAAAACCAAATCACGTGTTCAAACTAACCAAAGCTCTATATGGACTAAAACAAGCTCCAAGAGCCTGGTATGAAAGATTGAGCATTTTTTTGATTAAAAATGGGTTTTCACGAGGAAAAATTGACACCACACTTTTTAGAAAAATTGACAAAAATGATTTATTAATCGTACAAGTGTACGTCGATGATATCATTTTTGGAGCTACAAATGAAAAAATGTGTGATGATTTTTCAAAACTCATGGAAAGTGAATTTGAAATGAGTATGATGGGGGAACTTAAATTCTTTTTGGGATTACAAGTCAAACAACACAAAGATGGTATTTTCATTTGTCAAGAAAAATATATCAAAGATCTTCTTAAAAAATATAAAATGAATGAAGCCAAAATTATGACTACTCCTATGCACCCTTCATCAAATCTTGACAAAGATGAAAATGGAAAAGATTTTTCTGAAAAAGAATATAGAGGAATGATAGGTTCTCTTTTATATTTAACTGCCAGTAGACCTGACATTGTTTTTGCAGTTGGTCTATGTGCTAGATTTCAAACTGCTCCAAAAGAGTCACACTACACCGCAGTTAAAAGAATTTTCAGATACCTTGTAGGCACTCCAAGTGTCGGTCTATGGTATAAAAAGGGAACACATTTTGATCTTATGGCATATTGTGATGCTGACTACGCCGGAGATAAAATAGAAAGAAAAAGTACAAGTGGCGCATGTCAACTACTTGGAGAAGCTTTAGTCAGCTGGTGTTGTCGAAAACAAAGCACTATAGCACTATCCACCACAGAAGCTGAATATATTTCCGCTGCAAACTGCTGCTCTCAGGTATTATGGATTAGAAATCAATTAGAAGATTTTTCTCTAAGGTACGCAAATATTCAAATATTATGCGATAATACTAGTGCTATAAATTTATCAAAAAATCCTATTCAACATTCCAGATCAAAACACATCGAAATTAAGCATCACTTTATTCGTGACCATGTGAGTAAAAAGGAAGTTGAACTTGTTTTTGTTAATACAAACGATCAATTAGCTGATATTTTTACAAAACCATTAGTAGAGGATCGTTTTCTTCTCTTAAAAGATAAACTAAAAATAATTAACAATCCTTTTAAATATTAATTTTTTTTCGGCTGACACAAGAAAAGAAATACATTTTTATTAGTATCATTATTTCTTTCTCTCTTGTTAATTGATTTTCAAATTAACCGTTCCACTTCTCCACAAAATATTCCAATTAATTGATTTTCTTCCTTGTTTCTCTCAACTCACGCGCCTTTCCTTTCTGCTTTGTAACACTAATCAAAAAAGATCCTTTTCTCATAAGCTAATCACGGCCGTTCATCTCCTTGATCTCAACTTGATAAAAAGGCTAACCTAAAAATTTCATCATTTTCTTTTCTGATTACGTAGACATAACTATGCTATTAACATCAACTCAAAGCCATCGCTCTTGTCCACTCCAATATTTTCTTCCTCACCATAAAACTTCATTCTTCCATAGTCATTCATTCTATCCTCAAATCAAAAATGGAAAAATCAAAACAAACCTTCTCTGAACTCCTCTCCTTTGTCGATCAACAAAACCTTCCCTCAGCAAGCCATTCACCCCCACAAACTCCTCCTGCTGCATTTACATGTTCTCCACAAAACATCACCACTACCTCAAGTCTAAATCCTCTCTCAAAAATCGAACCTTACTCTTGCTCCCCTCCTAAAAGCTTTACAACCTCTGCTCCTGTGAAAGCTCAAACCTTTGATGAACTAATCAACATCAAACCCAAACAATCCTTTTCAAATGAACTAAGAAAATCCATTAGACTCTCCTCTAAACCTTCGAAAGTCTCTTACATTGACCTTGAGAATGAATCTGAGACCTTTACACAAGCTCAAAACCCTGCCAAACGACTCAAACAACACTCATCAGCCTTTTCACCGTACGATCGAAAAACTGCTCAAAAAGAGAAAATGCTTGATGAAATTTTCTCTGAGTCAATCGATACTAAAGAAAAGGTGTTGGTAAATCCATATTCTGAAAATGATGTCCTGGAAAGTACAATAAAAAGACCTCTCTCAGAAAGCAAATCCTTCAACTTTGAGGATATAAAAAAAAAGGAAATCCAACTGGATGAGGCACTGGAAGCTATTGGATGGAAAGAATTTTGTGAAATAGATGAGGTAATTTACACTGATCTTGTCCAAAATTTTTACTCCTCTGCAACCGTTCTTGAAGGACATGAAGTGATCATTTGTCAAATGAATCAAACCAATATCTACATCACCACTGACATTTTGGCTAAAGTTTTTAATATTCCAAATTCTGGTGTCAAGCTCTTTGGAAGAAAGTGGTATGATGAAGTCAAACCTAAACTCAATCGAAACACTATCCTAAGCAACATGTTTGATAAAGTCACCCTTGGTAAAGATTTCCCTGTAACCGATTTGAAAAACGAGTTTAAGATTCTTCACAATCTGTGTTCCCACTGCATTTTACCTAGGAGTAAATGCAAGTATCGAGTGAACGACACTGATATTATGATTCTCTATCACTTAACTCATGGGAAAAGAATCAATCTCCCCTATGTCATCATTCAACATATGATGAATGCAATAGCAAGCAACAATGGGAATGATGGTCTCCCCTATGCCATGCCACTCACTAAAATCTTTAAAGAATTCAAAATGTCATTTATAGGAGAAGTGGCCAAAAGGAACTTGAAGTACTTTACTTCAAAAAATGTGTCTCACATCAAGCTGAGTGTTAATCCTCTTGCTCAACCACTTCATAACATTCCCCTTCCAATGGAAGCTTTTAACACACAAGAAGAAGAAGAAAATCCTCTTCACAATCTAGTGAATGCGATAATTGTCAACGACCATTTGTCCTCTCAATCTGCTCCATCCAACTCTCATGGCTCTCAAAATCATGAACTAGCCAACCTTTTTGCTCTCAATGTATCAACAGATCTCAAACTTTCCACTGGTCTTGACAATTCTTCTGCTCCAATCATTTCTGCCCCTTTACCAAACGTTGAAAATTCTGCTCTGTTCGGCACCTCTTGTTTGAATAAATTCATTCACTCTCCAAAGAATGACACTCTCCCTCTGAGTGAGATGCCTCAAATCCCTTCACACTTTAGTTCTTTTGGTAGCTTTAAATCCACTGGAACATCTCCTAAGAATGATCCTCCACAAGAACCTGAGAACTCAGTCATCTCAAATGAAATGTTGTTTGCTGAAGTTACCTCTCTTCGTGGAGATGTGAACAATCTGCGTGAATGTTTCGTTTCATTCATGTTTCAATATCTGGGCATGATGGCACCTGTTCCCGGCGGTGATCCTGGTTCCTCATCCAACCCACCTCCAAATCCTCTGTAGCTTGCTCTATTTCAATAACTGGCTCTTTTTGACGAAGACAAAAGGGGGAGAAAGCATGTGTTACAACACTGCATGAACGAATTTGAAAAATGCTCCTTTTATATCTTTTGGGTGTAGACTATTAAGCACATGGGTGAACCTTGTTTACTTTGTTTAGTATTTATGTCTTTATGTTTTTAGTCTTCTGTTTTTGAGCCAAGCATCCTAAAAATGGAACTTCAAAGTTATATGTATTTATATGTATTTTAAAAAAAACTAGTAAATTTGTTCTATGCTTTTGTTGCCTCTTTAATGGACACAAGTGAATGTAATGAGAAATGCATGACTGTGTTAAAAAGGCGTCCATCACAACATTACAAGTAACTTATTAAACTGAGTTAAGAAAATTAAAAACCTGGAATGTCAAATTAAGGGGGAGCCTATTTTATATGGGTCATTCTCTTCGCTCTCAAAAGATACATATTTAATTGAGGGGGAGTTTTAAAATCGGAACACATTTATAAATCAAATTCTAATATATTTTGTCATCGTCAAAAAGGGGGAGAATGTTGAGAAAATATTCATAAATCCCTATTTTAGTTTTAAAGATGAAAAAATATATTTCAATTTTATTTTATAAATGGATTCTGATATTATTGTATTTAACATCTTTGTATGAGTATTTTTTAGCTGCAGGAACTCAAGCTCAAAAAGGTTGATATAACCAGTTCCCTAAAATTATTTGAGTATCTCATACAATAGACAAAGCAAGAAATTAATGGATAAAAATACAATGGACAAAATTGGATATACTTGCTCAAAAATTGAGCAACACGTTGGCACACATGCTGCAAGTGATTTTATGCTGCTAGTCTCTTTTATTGTCTCCAATACCACTACACTTCCAATCAAATGGTAAAAGCAAGTACAAACAAATATCTTCTTTTGGCTATAAGAGGAACAAGGAACAAAATGGATGCAAGCTGTAAGTTTCCATATATGTACCTTCCTCATCAAAATGCTTACACGTGGGACACAAAGAAAGCAAGATCAAATAAGTGGCTTTGATTTCAAAAGGGATTAAATGGATAAAATTTGAGCATACACGTGGATATACAAGAAAAGCAATATGTGTTTTGGTTGGTTCATTTGCAACATGTGGGACCATGGCCTTGAAGAACAAGTTATCTCCACACATGTGAGATTGCATGACTCATACGCTCCTCACGTGGGAGAAGAGAAGGAGCAATTGGTTTGAGAAATTTTGTGCCTATAAATATCAAGCCATCACCTGAAGGAAAGACACCGAATTTTTTGAGAAAGCAAGCAATATACTCACAAGCAAAAATTCACAAAGCTCTCTCTTTTTATTTCAAGTGAACTAAATTGCTCTTTTGTTCTTTGAGCTCTTTTTAGTTTCTTTACTACAAATATTGTATTTTGGTCCAAATAAGATTTTATTTCTTATTGGATTGTAAAAGCTTGTAGGTAACAAGTGTGTAAAAAAAGGGTAAAATTACTCGGTTGCAGAAAAGATCAGGAAGATCTAGCAAGGGGTAATTGTTACTCGTCTTTTTTGGTTGTAAAAACAAAGGTGGATTTACTCATTGCAGGAAAGATCAGTCGGATCTAGCAAGAGTAAAGGTTACTCATTTGTGAAAAAGGAAAAGAGGAGTTGTGGTTAACGTTACTTAACACAACTACCTAGTGGATAATCTCACACTTGTGTGGGGAGTGGAAGTAGCCGGCGTTTGACGAACCACGATAACTTTTGTGTGTCATTTCTGTCTCCCTACTTACTTTTAATTTATTGTTCAAAATCACACACCTCACGATTATTATTGTCATTATTTACTAACAAACTAATTGTGATTGTTAATTTAAAAGAAAATTTTTATTAGACAAATTTTAAACAGGTCACAATTCAAACCCCCCCTTTCTTGTGAAAATATTTTAATTCAATCTAACAACAACTTAGCAAAATTCACCAATTGAGCACAATTTTCACAACTTATCATTTTTACATATTTGAACATGTAATTTCACCAACAATCTTACAATTATCATCAATTCATGCATACAAACATATCATCACAGTTGGAGCACAAATTTAGCAACAATTATCCATAAGCAAAATTCATACAACATTTGAAAATTTACAAAATGATGATGATTATGATAAAGACTAATCCCCTTACCTTAGATAAAGATTAATCCCAACTTAGACTTCAATTTAGCTCTTAAGCTCACTCCAATCTTGATTCTTCAAGCTCTCCCTCTTCTCTCTAACCCTTGTTCTTCTCTTCTCTCACTTTCTCTCTCTACCTCTCTCTAGAAAATATCTTATGAAATGAATGAAGTGATATTTTCTAAGACAACTCATTAGGTATAACCCTTAATGGGCTTAACTTAGTTTCTAGTGGGCTTAACTCATTTCTATTCAAACCAAAAATATTTCTACACTCCAAACGATATTTAACTAATAGCGGTAAAATGTCACTAACGGTCACTAAACGGTAAAATCTCAATTTACTCTAGTAACTTAATGAAATAACTATTCTCACTAATCACTAAAAGTAATTCCCACTAAACATTATAATTTTTACCCGTTCTCATAAAATGACCAAAATACCCCTAAGTCTAAAATGACTAAAATACCCTTTCCACACGAAAACCCATGAAAATGCACCCAATGATGAATAATCACACACAAACACATAAAACACATAATAAAAGTAATTAAAATAAATCTAGCTAAAAATCGGGCTGTTACATTACTTGCTATCTAAATATCGGGTAGAAACTGTGAGAGAAATTTCCAAAGTATATTTGAAAAGTTGCAATAGTTAAATAGAAACATTTTAGAGAAAATGTGTATTGCTTGACAATTGAAACAATTTAAGAGATATACACTACCTTTTAAATCATAATAAGGTGATGTAGAATTTTAAGAGGATTCATTACAATGTCAATAATCATTATGGTATGTCATAATTGGTAGATAAGTTGGTCTTCTAAATATGTGATCATGAGTTTGATTCTTGATGCATATTAAAGAATACTCCCTCCGGTCTTGAATGTAAGAAACAAAAAAAAAATCACACATATTAAGAAAGTGGATTGAGTCATTGTAAAAAATACCATTTTTCCTGTTATGCCCTTGTCTTGGAAACATGACTTTTGAACTCCAACAATGAAAAATATTTGGAATGCGTTAAACATGGGAATGTGAAACAAATTGGATAAAGTAAATGAGATTAAAATTGGAATAGTAACATTTAATAGAATGACTTTTGTATACTTTTCCTTACATTTGAGACCAACAATTTTTTTGTTTTGTTTCTTACATTCGAGACCGGAGGGAGTATATGTTAAGAGAGAGGCCAAATCCTTGAAAAATATCAAGAAATTGATATTGGATTAAGTATTTAATTAATCAATTATGGATTGATAATAATCAATTATTATAAATTAATTTTGATATAAATTATGGTCTGTTGTATTAAATAGGCTAAAATATGGTTTTAGTCCCTGCAAATATGCCTCATTTTGGTTTTAGTCCCTGGTAAAAAAAAAAATTGTTTTTGGTCCCTGCAAAATTTTTTGTTTTTGAAAATAGTCCCTGGAGGGACTATTTTCAAAAACAAAAAATTTTGCAAGGACCTTTTTTAAAAACAAAATTTTGCAGGGACCGAAAACTACAAAATTGGTTCAGTTATAATGTGCCACGTATGCAAATCACCACAAAAGTAGGGTTAGGGACTATTTTCAAGAACAAAAAATTTTGCAGGGACCAAAAACAAATTTTTTTTTTACCAGGGACTAAAACCAAAATGAGGCATATTTGCAGGGACTAAAACCATATTTAGTTGATGAATATGTGATTATAGTTAAGCACGATGAGAGGTCTCTGTCCTCATCCGTTTAACTATTTAAGCGTCATTCGACCCAAAAAAAAAAAAAAAAGAAGCTATTTAATTGTCATCATATAAGACGTTTAACCAAATTGATCAAACATTAGAAGCTAATAGTTTATCTTCTCCTACTTTGATATTCATTCTTCCTCGACGGTTGTCTACTAATCTTAAAGGTACGTCATTCAAGTTATAATATTGACAATGAATATGTTATAATTTGCATCTATTGATTAATGGATAACTATTCAAAATTTCATTGAGACTACGCATGCAATGTTTTCCCTTTTTGTTATTTTTATTCATGCATTGTTGTTGCTACCAACTTATTGTGAGTGCATATCGCACAAAACAAAATTAAAAAATTTGACTTGCAGATTACATGTGTTTTGCAATGGTTGAGACTTGATACCATGATTCAGTGAATGTAGTGCAATTGATAAGTTTATGGCGAGGAGAACTACTACATTTCAATTTTCCCATTACATGCTTTTGGGACGGGGTGAAAGCTTTAAGCTAGCACTCAATCATAGATTAGTCATATAACTGGTTTTAAGGACCAAATCTTAAAAAGGTACTTTGTAGAACACTTGAAAAGTCAAAGACCTTAATTTACTATGGTTGTATTTTAAAAAATAAGTATGAGGGGAACACTTGAAAGGGTATTTTGTAGAACACTTAAAAGGTACTATTATTATTGTCTTTGTTATTGAAAAGCTTAAAGAATAATGTTACACTCATTACATTAGAAAATCAAAAACATCAAACTAGAAAATTGCAGGCATCTTAGAAGGCCATACATGGAAATTAAGTTGATTTATGAGCAAGTATATAACTCAAAATCTGGTCATTGCATAGTAACACATTAAGAATCAGAGATCTTTATGACCTTAGCAAGACAATTGTCTATTGGCTTAGAATATGGGAAACTAGTAATTGGACATTCAGGATTTATTCGCTCCAACCTACAAAATTTAAGAAAAAAAATTAATATTTCCATTACTATATATAATATAACACCATTTATAACCGATAAAAGTTGAGTATCATAAATGATCAATGTAACATGTTGATTTAAAAAGAAAGTTACAAATAAACAATACTAACTTGTAATTAAGGACAAAATAGTGTAGAAATATAGATATTTCATATTTGGCCAGGTCTCTTCCAGGACAAAGCCTTCGACCTACTCCAAAAGGAATAAAGGTTCCTGATCCTGGGTTATAATCCTACACACATAATCAACTCATAAGGAATGATTTTTTTTTTTTTTTATAGATATAAAATATAATTCTTTCATTAACACAATAGCTCAATTAATGTGTATTAAAGCTTTATTTTTTTTTCCAAGTAGTTAAGTGACCAGAATTTCACCATTTAATGTGAATAATTGGGGCATCTATGATTTGAACCTCAACCCCTACATATTATTTGTATTCTCAATTTATTATTATTAAAAATATATTTTATTAAAAATCGTAAAGGTCCACCTTTGGACCAATTGGAAATGTCCTATTTTTTGTGTGAACTAGTTGTGCCCGTAAAAATAATTCATAAAAAATATAATATTAGCTATTGTTGAATGAATCATTTGTTATAATTATTATTATTATGTCAAACTTTGAATTGATGTTTTTTTGCCTATGCTTACATCCCATCTCGTTGGATTAAATTCTTTTGGATTTGAGTAATACTCGGGATCCATATGAAGAGCGCTTAGCCAAACTAGTACTTTCCATCCCTTTGGTATGAAATAACCTAAAATTATTGAGCAAAAGACCATATTAAATTCATTATTCCCTTTTAATAATACGAAGAAGTATTCTAACAAGATGTAAGGAAAATAACAAACCATTGATGTTTACATCAATTGCTGCCTCTCGAAAAGCTGAAAAGATAGTGATATGGCGTATTGTTTCATCAACAACCTACAAGATAAAATGAAAACAACATTTTCTCACTTTGACGATGTTGTATTATGTAGAATTAAATAATTTTATTTGCAATGTTTTTTTTACTAGTAAGAGAATATATATATATATATATATATATATATATATATATATATATATATATATATATATATATATATATATAGTAATAATATGAAAAGAGAAATGATTGAATAAGTACTAGCGATCCAATCTGATACAGATAACTAAAAAGTAAAAGGGAATGTGGAAATGGCACATGAGTCTCTCAACATGAATAAGATCCTAAAACTTTATGAAAACAAGTATGACGGTTTATATACATAATACAAGTAATAACCCCATTTTCCCAAGTTAAAAATCATTTTCAAGATATAATTTCAATATGTTCAACCAAAACTCCTACACTTGAGATATTGTTTGCAAAAATACAATCATTCTTCTCCCTCCATATTTCCCAGCAAAGCACATGCAAGATACTCACAACCCCACTTCCATCTTTGTACACGAAATGAGCCAAACAAGCTAAATTTCATCGATGCATCACTTGACACAACAATGAAAACCTAAGTATATTATATTGAACACCTCATACCAGATAAATGTAGATAACTTTCTAAAAAAGAATACAATGATTAGTTATCCAATGATATCACAGCTCTCGTTGAGAGGTTCACCCTAGTTGAAAGATATGTGAAGTATATATAGGCAAATTCTACGGTACACTCACTATATTTGAGTGTACCGGTACATTCACTCTTTAAATTCATAGTTAAATGAGTTCTTTTTTGAATTTTTTTTTTATCATTTATAATTATAATAACTAAATTTTATTCATAAAAAATGTCAACGAAATAATTTTTTATTTTTTTAAATTTTTATCACTCATAATTGAGAACATTCATTATTTTTTACAATAATATGTAAAAAAAGTTATTATGATTCTTATAAACAATTAAATGATGTTTTTTTTTTTATGAAATGTTGTTCTATAAAATATAAATATTGACAAATAACTATTTACTACATAAAAAATGATCGTTCATTTATAAAATTAAGAAGCAGGAGTACCGATACACCTCATTTTATGAGTGTACCGTAGAAGTTCCCGTATATATATGATATGTTGTATCCTAATATTACCTGAGAAAGATAAATCATTTTCTTAATTTCCTCAATACTTAATCGTTTTTGGGAGGTTGATCTTGCTTTCAAAATTCCTTCTTGCTCTTCCTACAAAATAAAGATAAAGAATGATTTATTATTAGATTATTGTCATGTACTAATTAATTAGATTTTGCTAAAATTTGCAATACTTTATTGACAATATTAAATAATCAAGAAAAACTTTTGACAATCCAAAAAACAAGTACCATTATCTCCTACATGTATGTAAATTGAGCTTTATTACTATTTTCTAATAAACATAATACATATATGTAATTACTCTCATATTTTAATTTAAGAATTGATTGATCGGCGTATAAGAAAATATTATTTTAAAGTCCATTTTCGAGTGGGATATGTCCAGTCAAATTTTCAACTTCAAGGTTTCAAAATGTTCCAAAGACTCAAGCATTGTTAGAGTTACTTGATGAAATTCAAAGTAATACAACTATTGAAAATTGTCATATCAAGTGTGTTTGAGAAGCTTTTTAGGAAAATCGTTACTTGTTTCTCAATGCCAAGATTTAAATTCAAAGAACAAACTTGCAGAAGAAGTTGCTTAAAAAGACACGTGATATTCATGCTAACATAAAAGTTAGTTTGTTTCTTGCCTTTAAATGGTAAGATCAAATTTCATGTAAAGGAGTCATTTTCATTCAACCAAACTACACCTACTAGATCCACATCCTCCCTCATAAGATGACATTTCTTACTAACAATGTTGAAAGAACGATATCTGAAACTCATCAATAGGGTGTTTGTTTCAAGGTTAAGAATGACATTCCCGGGAATACATAGCTAGGGAATGATTATACTCATGTTTGTTATGAGGTTGAGAAAAAAATATTCCTGAGTATAAAGGTTCATGGGAATGAAGTAACTTCCCATAACTTCTATTATTCCCATGTAAAGAGATGGGAATGTACATTCCCATAATATTATGCATAGATTTAAAAAAAAATTGTAACTTTTAATTTTTCAAGGAATGTCAAGTTATTTGCAAAACACATCTTTTAACAAATATTCAAGAATCAAATTTTCATATTTTCATTCCCGGGTATGTTATTCCTGAGAATAATTTGTGTTTCCTAAAAACAAACGGCATGTATATATTTTTCCGTTTTACACACCGTGCCTTTCTTTTTTTTTACGTTTTTCCCTTTTATCTTACTAAAATCCATACATTTCGTCGACTCATATATGTGTGTTTGTAACTTTAAACCTGTCTATATATACAAAATAAAATAAAAAAAACTTTAAACTTATCAACTAAAAACACCCTCTTAAAGATCAAACTCCAATTCTAGATCGATCTATACCAAATACATATGTTGATTTGAAATATCTTCGAATCGATCTATATACTATATTTTTTAACACAAATAACAATATCATATATGGAGTAACTAGTAACAAACAATCAATAGAGCTTAAACAATACCATGAAATAAAACATATTAATAAGAAAGATTAAATTGATTAAAAAAATTACTATAAAAAGTCATGTTCGTATTACTATATATCTCTCTTAACTAATGAGAGAAGTTTTTCATTTCTTTAGTCTTTTTTCTTGTTCTCTCTTAAATAATTTTCTCGAACCAATAAACCCTTAGAGTGTGTGTTTAGATAAAGTAATTGAAAATTTAAGGGAATTTAAAATTATAAGCAATTATAATGCTAAACTGAATAAAATATTTTTGTTTGCTGTTGAAAAAAAATGCTAAATTGAATTCCCTTTATTTATTATCTTTTAAATTTGAATAAAGTATTACTAATTTAAGGATAAGTCAGTTTTATAATTTTCAAAATTTTGGGATAAAAATTAATATCAAATGTAAAGTGGTTTAACGAAAATTATAAAATATTAGATGTGAAAATTTGACCGACCAATCCACAAAAATTGAAAAGATATAAAGAACAATTTGTAAAATTTGAAAAATAAATAGTGTCTAATGATCAAATTTTGAAACTTATAGGGACCAATCTACAAATTTGAAATATTTTATAGGAATCAATTCGATATCCAGTTTATGAGATAAAAAAGAAAATTATAATAAAAAAGAAAATATTTGAAATCTTAGTTTTTGGGTGGTATATGGAATACCCTAAATTAAATTTATGATAATATATATATATATATATATATATATATATATATATATATATATATATATATATATATATAATGATGGTGGTGGTATATCCTTATGTACTTGCCAAAACATTATGGTTTTCACCCTTGTGTTTAATGGATATGGGTGAGCCGTTGTGGATCACGCTATTATCCGGATCAATGAGGTACAATTAGCAAATATTGATTTTGAGGTAGACTCGAAGAAAGTTGTCGACTATTTAAGACAAATAGCATAGATATTACGGAGCTTGGAGGCAATTATGGAGTCTTGCAAGTAATATCGTAATTTATTTTTTCAAAACTCTCATGTCAAATTTACTCAGAGATAAACGAATAAGTTGAGGTCGCTCATTCTTTAGCATGAATAGTCACTTTTCAAACTAGTCCCCGTATTTTTATCGATGTACCCTCATGTATTACTTTTTTTTTTTTTGGGTACAACTAGAGAGAAAAAAACAAAAAAAAAAAAAAAATTAGAAAGAAAAACTATCTAGAAAAGAAAGTCCCACTAAGATCAGCTGGTAGGAGTAGGTTGATTCGAGAAGGGGGTGCTCGATAGAGCAGCAGGTTTGATATCAAATGAAGTGCAAAATATTTAAAAGTAACAATATTGTAAGTGATTTACGTACCTTGGCTTTCTTCAAACAAAGTGGATTTTGTGCAAGATACATAACTGACCACATAGAAGCAGTTGCAATTGAATCATGAGCACCAAATAGAAAGGCTATCAGTAAGTCAATAATGTCCTTATCCTCCAATTTTTCACCCCTTTCGTCTTTGGTTTCCAAAATAATGTCTAACAAATTATTATTTTCTCCAATTTGTCCATTTTTTATCGCCATTCTCCTTCCACAAATAATATTTTCAATTATTTTGACAAACTCCATACGTGCCTGAAGTAGCCATGAAAAGTGAGAATAAAATATTCAGACATATTCATAAATAGAAAGTCCTTATGGAATATGAAATAGAAGTAACGAACCTTTAATGCTTTGTTGTATGCAAAACCAGGTACATTTATGGGCATGAAAGATAACAAGGCAATACTCATAACATTAAATAAATCTCCAATTTTGTTCACGGTATCTTGATCGCAAGAGTCAAAGAAAATGTGAATGACGAATTCAAAAGAAGCTTTCTTCATCTCCGTAAGGAACTCAACAGGGTGTTTCATGCTAGACAATTCTTCTAGCTTGTTGATCACAATATCCTCAATACGCTCTAAGTACATTTCTAATACATTGTGACCATTGATAGGAGATGATACTAGTTGTTTAAAACGTCCGCGTTCTTTATGTAGAATCTTACTATCGCCTAATTCAAGGGCGGATTTTGGATAACCAATCTTAAAAGTCACTTCATCTATTAGGACTTTCTTGCATATAGCAGGTGCAATGAC
The DNA here is from genome assembly GCF_003473485.1 of Medicago truncatula. NCBI lineage: Eukaryota > Viridiplantae > Streptophyta > Magnoliopsida > Fabales > Fabaceae > Medicago > Medicago truncatula. The sequence continues at coordinate 153,058 of NC_053045.1, forward strand.
AATGATGCTTGGACTTCCATACAAATGAGTCTTGTAAATACCAGTTCGTCCAAATCTGAAACATCACCAACAACATATTAAGGATTCGTTTGTTTTCTAAAATTATTTTAATTCTTCCTATTATCATCATGCCATGAATGGAAGATTAATGTATTTAACAATTGTGATAAAGAAAATGAAAGACCAATAAAGGAGAGTTCATTTTTTAATATATTGAAAATAGTGTTGATGATTGAAGGGAACATGTGATCCCCTTTGAAGAAGGGTTGAACAAGGTATGAACATTGATGATTGTAGGATCATGAATGTTTTGATTATAGTGATGGTAGGGAGGAGAATTAATGACAATGAAAGCACCAGAGATAATATTGTAAAAGAGATTAAAAACTACAACTAAGACTATTCTAACCTAACTAAATTTCTTCATTCATTCATTTGATAATCATTTCAATGACCAAACACACTTATTTATAGCTTTAAATCTAAACAACTTAACCAATAACTCATTATTTTAGATCCTTCTAAAAAAATGACTCATCATCGAATATAATTTGGGCTATTATACATATATATATTCTAATGGAACCATCTTAATTCATTACAGAATTTTCCAAATTTATAAAAATGTTAGAAATGTCTCCTAAATGTGTCTTAAAAAATGTTGTAAAATTCATTTTTCAATACTTGTTATTTTCATTTCAATGAAATGTAAAGCAAGTGTGCATGTTATAGAAAAAGAAAATTGATGAAAAACAAAATATGAGAGAAAATGAAAGAGACTTGAAAATAATGTTGTTGATGAACATTTCACCGCGACCAGAATAGAAATATTTGAAGAAGGACCAAAGATTTCCAATTAAAGGCCATCCCATGTCACCAGGAGGTAGTGGATATTGTTTGTTTTTAAATATAAGATCATAATACCATCCATTCAAATTCCTCATAACTTTGCTAACAAAAATGTAACATGCCAACAAAGTGGCAGCAAACATCCAAAACCATTGAAGTTCCATTATATTCTTGGAATCTCTTTCGTCTTTGTGTTGTCTTAGTGATGATGTGATTATTGATTTTTCAAGTATTTATGTCAATGGCAAGGAGATGGATTTATATTTGTTTATTTATTATTATTGGGTATTACTAAGTTAGGAAAAACGTCAACAATTTATGTATTTAGATGGAGATTATTACAAGAGTTAAACTTCGTTGGACCTAATGACCGAACAGCCGAAACCACAACAAACACAGAGCCAAAAATCATAGGAAACAACTTCTTTATGTATGCATTTGATTTATATAGATCACTTCATCATGAATTAAAAGTCAATATATTTATTTATTACAAAATTGCTCATCAATTCCCCAGTTGGAAGAAGGCGATTGGTCCCAAAAGGTTCAACTCAATCCTTTGATATTAAACAATATGGCTCTTATATTTTATCTGTAGTTCACAATAGCAAAAGTTGATTATAGTTATTTAGCAATGAATGAAGTCTTGAAAAACAAGACACCAACTTAGCATTATATATAATCAAACGTGCGGCTGAGTGATCCCTTTAGACACTATGTGGCCGGACTGTGGGGAATCTAGAAAAAAAATATAATCAAACGTCATTTATCATGTATTACTTTTTGTTTGACTACCCTAATTTTTTTTTATATATTATCAATTACTTACGCATGAATAGAAGGCAAGCGGGGAACAAGCTGCACCGTTATACCTTTTTAGATGATAAAATCGATTCTTGTAAACACAACAATCATGAACCTAAAAGACATGACATTGTTATGCTTGACCCTTTAAACTCTGTGTAGAATGTCAACAATCTCTGATATTAGGAAACCGAAAGTGTAAAAAACAAATGGTATAAAAGCATGTTGATTGTCAGAACACGATTTCTCATGTTTTGCCATTTTGCTTGACGCAGCTTTTAGGGCTGCCTGTCCTACACCGTAAAAGTCCCGACCCCTAATCCAACAAGTGGTGAAACCCCAGTCAAGTTCACACATGCATATTTTCCTCCTACGTATCTGTACACCATAACATCTGCATGCCGAAGTGTCGATCTTCTATCTAGTGGACCAGTCAAGAAGTTCACATGCGATCTTTTTTCACTAATACTCCTGCCCGCCTGAATATATCAAAAGTACATCCCTAACAAAGTCATGATTATACTTAAAACCGGAAAGCTCCTTACAATGAACGACATGCTCTCCAAAGATATCCAGGCTAAATATTAAAATACATCTAATGACCTTTTTTGGGTTATTGTAATCGCGACTAAATATTTGTTTTGAATTATCTTGAAAAATAACTCAAAAATAAAACATGATCATGAATGAAAATTACCTTAAAGAGTACTCTGGGGGCACTAGCTAACATTTCCCTTATTATAAAGCTATAAGCCTTTTGCTAAAGACCGTCAACTATCGTTAATGCAAGTAAAAGTGATATTGTTTCTATTCTTGAATCTTAACAAGTTTCCTCCGGACACTTGTTAGCATAACCTTATTTTAAATTGGTTTCTTCAAAAAATTATATTTTAAATTGGTGTCAAGTCATTATTGGCGATCCATTCCTTTAGTAATATTTTTTTTTTAAAAGCTAAATTAGCTCACTTAAATTAACATTGGAGAGAAATGAAATTGAGACCTTAAGGAGGAGCACACTTTAAGGTCTCAAGACAACATTACCAGACCAATCAAAGTGGATTCCTCCAGTAATGTTAAATATATTTTTTTTGATGGATTTTTCACCATTATTGAGTGTGTAGTGAGGTGGATCCCTTCATGGGATGGGGTGGGCCACATCCCACCTGGAAAAATTAAAAAATTAGCGATTATAGGTATATTTTGTGAGATTTTATATAATTTTGTGTTGGTTTTAGGTTTCGACTGGTCTAAATTCTCGCAAAGTGGTTTAGTGGCCCACCTAAAAAATTTAATAATTCAATCATAGATCTATTTTGTGAGACTTTAAATAATTTTACAATGGTTATAGTTTTCCGCGATTTTAAAATTGGTATACGTGATTTTTGTGATACTTATACTTGCGTATATAGATTATAATTAATTTTAGTAGTCCACCAAAACTTTATTTTCTGGCTCCGCCACTGGGTGTAGACCGTTGGTAAGTATTGATGGACAAATCTGCCACTAATACAAAATTAAGCTTGTCAGTAATTTAATATATTCATATCATATGTTTTAGGAAAGGTTTGCTGTCCATTTGGATCCTACTGACTTAAGAGATTAATCTTCATTGCACGCATAATATATCTTATTTACACCTAAAAAGATTGTTAGGAAGCTGCTAAGTTTGAATTGGGAGGTCCGAATTCGGCACTCCTAGAGAGAAGCAAATGCTTGTGCAGATGCATTGACAAATATGGCTTGTAGGGGGGGGGGGTTTCCTTGGTTTTATACGAGCATTATCCTGCTCAAATTAGTTTGTTAATGTTAGCTGATTCTATTGGTATTTCCACACCGCGGTTAGTTAAACGGTAGTTGTCTTTTTTCTTTGGGCATTGGCCCTCTTGTAATCCCAAAAAAAAAAAGATTATAAAGAATATTCATTCAATCCCCCCTAAAATGTCACGAAAATATGAAAATGAGAATTTTTTATAGGAGGAAAATAGAAGAATAATATTAACTAAAAATGAATATGTAAATATTCTACCTCTATATTCAAAGTTATTCTATATCCCGACAGCCAACTATTTTTTTGGGTTGTTTATTCTTTCTAAACATCCATTTTAGAATTAAAAACGTGAAAAAGCACATCTATACTATAGATAAGCCAACATGAAAGAAAAATTAATCTAGACATCCATTTTAGAAATGAAAACGTGAAAGAGCACATCTATACTATACATGCATAAGTCAACATGAAAGAAAAATTAATTGGTATATGTATTTGATCTATCTTAATTATAAACAAAAGTTCATTTTTTTTAGATTTATTCAGCAACTAATATATTTGATCTATATTACAAACTAAATACATTACTTATCGAATGAATATAAAAAGTAAAGTTTTTCTTATAATTAAGATCGGAACGAGTAGGAAATTGTCTTGACTGCCCAATATTTTTATTTTACCGATTATTTGATTTCTTTATAATTTATTGATATGGCTTTGTCCTTTTTGTCATTACAACTTATTTTAATTTAAAAAATTGGATCCCTGTACTCATTTAGAGACCACTGTCAAAATTGAAGTCCTTAATTTTTTTAAGGTCTTGTTAACGAGTGTCCCCGACACTCTGTAAGGGTCTCAAATTTAGTAAATATTCTTTAAAAAGGTTAAATGTTATAAATTTCAATAATTGATTACATAGATTTTCATGAAAATTTACTGTTAAAGGTGCTTAAAAAGTGTCTCAGAAACACTCATTAATAAGACCTTTATAATAAACATAATAATTAAATAATTTGAGTTTTAGTACTATTATTATTATCTTTGTTATCAAAAAGCTTAATTATACATTACACACATTATCAAATCAAAAACTGAACACTAGGAAATTATAGGTATCATAGAGGACCGGGGAAACTTGATTTACGAGCAAACTATGTATAACTCAAAATCTCGACCATGCTCGTTACCTAATTAAGAATTAATTTTGAAACGGAGGAAGTTCAAATTAAAATTCTCAACTGTTTTTAGTAAAAGTGATATGTCTTTAGACATCATTTATATTTCTTAATATGAATGTAAAAACCTTAAACGATGTTCTTAAAACGGAATAAGTACTAGTTAAGAATTAGAGAGCTTTATTATCCTAGCCAAACAGTTGTCTATTGGTTTAGGTTGTGGGAAACTAGTAAGCGGACATTCCGAATTTATTCGCTCCAACCTACAAAGTTTAAGAAAAATCAATATTTCCATTTTACACCATCTATCATCTCAAACAGACTGGTAAAGTACGAGTATCTTGAATGATTAATGTAACATCTTGATTCAAAAAGGAAGTGACAGAAACAAAACTAACCTGTAATTTAGGACAAAATAGTGCAAAAATATAGATATTTTATATCTCGCTAGGTCTCTTCCCGGACAAAGCCTCCGACCTACTCCAAAAGGAATAAAGGATCCTGTTGTGGGGTTATAATCCTGCATATATATAATCAACTCATAAGAAAATATTTTTTTTTTTTTAGCTATTAAAGCCAATTCTTTCATTAACACAACAACTCAATTAGCATGTGCGTGCATGTGGGGGGTTATTATTATTTTTTTTGAACAAATCAAAATGGAATATATTGCTCAAACGAAAGTGATTCACCCCGTACAAGGTGTGCTAAGAGTGATGAATCCCGTACAAGGTGTGCTAAGAGTGATGAATCACACAATATCTGCTACAAACCAAGGTACCAACAAAACGGGTACGACCACCAAAGAAAAAATAAATTACATGACACCCATACACAGAATTGGATGTCTCCACCAATCATGAAAGCCAAAAGCAAGAGGAATATAATTCGAAGAAAGCCATATAAAAGAATTAAGCTTCACTTTCTCAAGAATGTCGTGAGAATCAACCACCGCATCTAAAAAGGCACAGTTGTTTCTAGCCTTTCAAATTGCCCAAGTAGTAGCCAGCAAAATAACCTTAAAATAAATATGAGTAGATCGCGGCATACTCGCCAAATGCAAAAACTGAATGAAGTGATCGTTAATCCCCCTTGGACTAACAAAGGAGATACCAAGCCAAAGAAAAACAAGAGACCAAACCTTCCCAAAAAAAAGTACAACCAACAAAAAGATGATCCGCCGTTTCAATGATACCACACCCACTGACACACAAATTATTGTCATGCTGAAGAACATGTCTGCGAACCAAATTAGTTATGGTTTGAATTCTATTTTGGAGAAGACGCCAAGCAAAGATAGAAACTTTAGAAGGAACCTGCTTATGCCAAACATTGTTATAAGCTATACCAGTCGTCGGTTCATCAACTGATGCGAAGAACCTGTAAGTCCCACGAACCGAATAACCATGTAACGGATCAAGCAGCCACCTCCAAGAGTCCTAGATATTAACCTGCAAAATGACGTTATTCAACAAAGTAGCACACTCCCTCACACTCTCCTCCTCCCACGCCCACAAGTGTCTCCGCCAACTCGACGCATTACCTCCATCCTCCCACCCCAACCGCTCCATATCCTCCACTGAACAGTTCTTATGTACTGACAACTCGTAAAGGCGGCTGGATTGAAGTTTTAATGGAACTCCACCCAACCAATTGTCAGTCCAAAAGAAAGTGTTCCTGCCATTACCAATCACACGCCTGGCATTGTCACCAAACCACCTCCCTAAACCCAACCCACCACCATCTCTAATGCGGCATAACGTCCTCCACCAACTAGATGCATACCGCCCCCCTTCCTGTAAACAACCACCCACCTCCCTGTAACGGGCTTTCAACACTCTATACCATAAACCCTCCTTATCCCCCAACAACCTCCAGCACCATTTTCCTAGTAAAGAAATATTAAATTCCCTTAACCTCCTAACCCCCAAACCACCATGATCAACAGGTAAACAAATAGAATTCCATTGTACCAAGAAATTTTATTAGAAACCTCACAATCCCGGCACAGATATTAAAATTCCATTGTTATTAGAAACATATCATACTTTTATTAAAATTCACCTTCAACCCCGACACCTCCTCAAGTAATAACAAGACAGCCCGAATCCTCCGAACATCCAACCAACATTTTTCACCAATAATAATAGTATCATCTGCAAACTGAAGATGAGATAACATGAGCTCCTCTTGTCCACCCACCCTATACGGCTGAAACAAATTGTTTGACACCGCCGCCTTCATCAAAACATCAAACCCTTCAGCTGCCAACATAAATAAAAAAGGGGAAAGGGGATCCCCTTGACGGAGCCCCCTCTCGATATGAAACTCCTCTGTCGGACTACCATTTACAATGACCGAAGCGGTTGCTGTCCCGACACATTCTGAAATCCATTTCCGCCAAAGATTCGGAAAATTCATGGCAACCATCACCGAATTTAAAAAATTTAAATAGACAGAGTCATAGGCTTTTTCAAAGTCTACTTTAAACAATAATAATTCCTTGTTCAAGCGCGTAGCCTCATCAACAACCTCATTAGCAATAAGGATACCGTCTAAAATCTGTTTCCCACGGACGAAGGCTAACTGAGAATCAGAAACAACACAACTGATAACTTCATGAAGCCTATTTGCTAGAACCTTTGCCAAGACCTTATACAAACAACCAACCAACCAGAGTTATAGGTCTATAATCAGCAAGCCTCTGTGGACTCTCCACCTTAGGAATCAAAGCAATAAACGTCGAGTTAATTCCTTTCGTTAACTTCCCATTACGATGGAAATCCACCAAAAATCTCATAAAATCATCTTTCAAATCTTGCCAGAATTCTTTAATTAAACCAAAGTTTATTCCGTCAGGTCCAGGACTTTTAAAACTCTCACAGTCCCATACAGCCTGCTTCACCTCCTCCAAAACAAAAGGGCGGACCAACCTACCGGATTGAACAAATGTCAATTTTTGAAAATCCAAACTCTCTACTCCTGGCCAAACTGTAACCGGAGCTCAGTAATGGTTTGCAAAATGATCAAAGACCGCCGTTCGAATGTTTTGAACCCCTTCAACAAGAAGCCCATCAACGTGCACCATGTGAATTGAGTTTCTTCTTTTTCTGTTAGACATCACATTGTGGAAGAATTTTGAATTCGCATCACCTTCCTTTACCCAATTCATCCGAGCCTTCTGCCAATTCATACTAGTTTGCACCCGAGCCAATGAATGAAAATTGACAGACAAGTCACGGAGTTCCATTACCTCTTCCTCTTGAAGATCGACCTCCTGCCCTTTAATGTCGAGGGAAGAAATTCGATCTTTCATTTCCGAAAACTTGCCATCTAAATTTTTGGAATGATGTTGATGTCAGTCCTTCAAACAACATTTAATCATCTTCAACTTCTTCTGCAAAACATAACCGCCCCATCCAGATAGAGAGAGAGATGTTAATTTATCACGGACAAACTCCGAATAACCATTAAATCAGCCCAACACTTCAACAAAAGCAATGGTCTCGGCCCCCAATTAGCATCATCGACGTCCAGCACCAACGGGACATGATCAGAGAGCCCACGTTGATGCGCTACCTGGATACTATTTTTCCAAGACACACACCGTCTAGCAGATAAGAGGAATCTATCCAACCTGCTCATTGTAATACCATCGCCTTTGTACCAAGTAAACAACCGACCACAGAGCGGTAGATCGATCAAAGAACAGACATCATTGAAATTATTAAAGTTGTCAGTATCCACCTGCCTATAAGTCGCACCTCGACCTTTTCTCTCGTCCTCCGAGTGAACCGCATTAAAGTCCCCGCAGATGCACAAGTTCACATCGGTATTGTTGAGAATGAATTGAGACAAATGAGCCGAAAGAACATTTTTTTGTCGTCGAATCACAAGGAGCATAAGTATTAGCAATAATAAATTCAAGACATGAAATCACCATCCCTTTAATCACCAAAACATGTCGGAAACTCCAAGAACAAGTAACCACCACTAATGAAGTATCCCAAATTGTTATTATACCACCAGAGGCCCCAATAGATGCTTGATAAGAATACCCAAAATGAGTGTTTCCCCATAAAGATTTAATCAATAAATCATCAACCACACTAAACTTCGACTCTTGCAAACAAAATACATAGGGACGCTTTTCTTAAACAAACCTGCGAACCTCTGCTCTTTTCTCAAAACCACCAAGCCCCCTAACATTATAAGAAACCACCTTGACTCCTACACCCCCACCACCCTCACAGCACCGACTCCTACACCCCCACCTTGACTCCCCCATTGTCCGCCACCTCACCTTCCTTCAACAAACCACCTCTCTCCGCCCTCCACTCCCTCCTTCCCTCCTTTGTCAATAAATTGAAACTGTTATTTTTATCCCCTGTGAAATTAACCCCTAATGACTTGCCAATTTCCCTAACATCCTTAGCTGCCTCCTCTTTCTTACCATGGAGAACAACCCAATTCTCTCAATCTTTGTTCACCGAAGAGTTTGATGTATGAGAAGAAGTAGATAAATTGGTAGCCATTACCTTAGAGGCCTTTGATAAAACACTCTTTTTACATTCCTGTTTCTTGAGCACCTTTAATATTTCCTTTCTATCCTTCAAAGGTAGTCTTGCAATCCTTTTCATAAAACTCACCAATCTATTAATAAGCACCCCAACCTTCTTCTTTTTATTTTTTGATTCAATAGGCCAAGAGTTTGTTTTAGAAAAACTCTCTATCTTGCATGAACATGTAGCCACTTTTTTTTTAATCTTTACCATATTTCCCACCGTCAGAAATAAAAATAGCAGCTGAAGCAATATTACTTTCTTGCTGGAAATTTACAACAGGAACAGAAGTTACATGCTCTTTATTAACATGCTCTTTACCCAACGCGTCAGCTATAATATCAACAGGTAAACATCTTGCTGCAGTAACCTTGTTACCATGATCAGGGTTATTAGAATTATGTCAATCCTTATTAGATCATCAATCAATTCATCCACATCTCCTTGAACCTCCTCCATTCCGGGCACTTCATTTTGATGAGAAACCGTATCCGTCCTGGTGTCTGACACATCCTCCGACAAAAACGCATCTTCCCCTAAATTACACCCTCATTCCTCCACAAACTTTAGTAAATATAACCTTCCATCAACAACCACTTCAGTAATTGAATTAATAACCTCAATTGATGTAGTTGAGATCAGCACCCTAGCAAAGTGCAATCTCGCCCTATCGATGGTGCACTTGTCTGAACGAATAAATCTTCCACACTTTGAGACACAAATCTTAAAGAATGATTCATTCCAAGCATGTGCTGGTGTACCGTAGATCCGAATCCAAGCACCACGTTCATATTGTTCATCTTTAGATTCCCATTTATGAACTTCAGAGAACAACATGCCAAAGAAGTCCAACGCGTCATTAAAAACTATCCAACGCGTGCAATGAATAAAAACACTATCACTACCCATAGGCGTCACAACCGCATTGTGAAACCCTGCGTCCTCCACGCTTTTTTGAACTGACAACATCGAATCCCCCAAAATCAATGTCGCAACCATACCACCTTCAACCCACATATGATCCTCCTACTTCGAATTATACACCAACATACTGGCGTGCACATCCTCCTTAACAACGTTCTGATTCTCCTTTGGCTCCCAAGACTGATTACCACTAACCTTCCCTTTTCCATGCGTCCCAACCACCACCAATTGGCCTTTCTCGCCACTCACCTCATCCTTCTTGTTCGTTGCACCATCTACACCTCCCTTCCTCTTTTTTTTCAACTTAACTTTTTTCCTTGCTACCTGAACATCCACCGTCCCCACCAGTAATTTTTTATCTTCCTCCACATTAACCACCACTGTCCCCTCCATATTCTTATTTCCTTCCTTCCCACCACACAATTCCTCCTTCTTCCCCACTACTCGCACATTCTTCACTCCTGCAACATGTGTGATCACTGCTGGCCTTACCTCCTTATCCTTCTCAACATATCTGACGCTAGAAGAAGAAACTCTAACAACCGAATCAAACTTTGCAAACCTGTCGAAACGTGCTTCACGTGCCCAAACCCTAAAATCACCTATCCACACATTATTCAAAGCCTACGCTAACTTCGCCATGTTCTTCACATTCAGAAATCTTACAAAACCATAAACCTGACCGCGTGAATTTAGTTGTCTAGCAATATACACATCAGACAGGATGCCGCATACCTCGAAGCATTGTCGTAAACGGAATAATGGCATAAAATCAGGAATGTTTGCAAAGTAAAATGTAACCTTAATACCATGTTAACGTGCATTGTCGCATGCAGCAGATCCTTTGATCGATCCAATAAAATGTATGTTCTCCATACCGTAATTGTAAGGCTTGTAGTGTTGATCGTTCCAAACCCTAGTATCACGTCGCAAAAACCTGTCATCACGTCGCTGAACCCTATCAATCTCAACTGAAGCTTGCCGTGTGAAACCCTTGTCCTGTGCCCAACCTCCATGCCGCTCTGAAACCCTTGACCTGTCACAACACAATCCCCCATATCCCCCCCCCCCCCCCCCCCATTTTCTACCCAATCCCCAGAGGCGGAGCAGCTCATGGGCCATGGTCCACTCTAAAAATAATAATGCTTAGTAGGTATATATATATATATATATATTTTTGTGCACAAGAATATTAGTTTTGCAATGTGTTATAGTGGTTATGAGGCTTTTTGGCAAGCATATTGTGCATGGTTCAACTCTTGCCTAAGCCATTTTTTCCTTCTATTTTTATTAAAAAAGAAAAAACATTCTCTAGCAGTGATCTTGCACGCATAAGCATTAAAATTCATAATTGAAATGATCTTTGGTTAATAAAACACAACTCTTTTGTTCAATTTAAAACAATCCTTCTTTCTTTACAGTTATATTTGGTACAATTATCTCTTTACTCTATTTTTTTTTTTATACAGGAGACGATTTAAACTCTCTTTTAAAATACATAACATATAATATAAACGTTAAAATATCCGTAAATAATATTATGTCATAAAAATATTTAATTGTATAAAAACTGTATTCTTTAAGTACAATTCTTTATTAAATAAAAATATATTTCATTACTACATGTCACGAGTTTTATTTTAATTTTTTTTACTTGATCGTGTGATGCAATTCAATTTAATACATATACATCTGTTTATAGAAGTTGAGTCATTTGATTCAACCATGAGGTTCAATCAATGACCTAGTTGTTAGATCAATGATTTGTACTTTGTTCAAGTTGGTAATCGATTCAGATTTAAAAATATTAGATATTTTATGAAGTCTTAAATGAGTAATTATGAGCCTTTGATTAAAAATAGATGGATGGTTAAGATTTGGTGTCAATGAATTCGTTGACACCCGGTGTCAACGGATCCTATCTCATATATATATATATATGAGATTTGCTAGAACACACCCACTAGTTTTTATGTTGGAGTGTTTTAGCAAGCTACACCTTAAGGTGCATTTCACTACTTTTAAAACACACATTCAAAAAAATAAGTGGGTGTATCCTAGCAAATGCCTATAGGAGTTGCTAACATACACCCACTTATTTTTTAGAAAGTGTCTTTTAGCAACATTCACATTAAGGTGTATTTAACAACTTTTTAGTTATATCTTTCCTAAAACACACCTTAGTAAAAACTAGTTGGTGTATCCTAGCAAACCCCTATATATATATTTGTCATATACTTTAATTTCTAAATTTCTTTTTTATAATTCTATATTATTTAAGTTTATTTAAATTTTCATTTTAATATTTATTTTATATATTTTTAAATTTTGAATTCAAAAAAATAAAATAAAATCTCAACTAAAATATTAGTTAGTTTTCAAGTTTCTTATAATTCTGATATAAGGATATATTTAATTTTTTATTTAAAAAATAATTGAATTGCTAGAGGTAAAGTTGTCCAAAAAAGGTCTGACTGAAAAGTTGTTAAAGGCTAGTTAAATTTTGCTACTATTATTCTTTCAAAAAAAATTGCTGCTGCTGCTACTATTATTAATATTATTACTTGCGATAAAAGGCGGGCATTCAAGTGCTTGTCTTTTCGTTCTTTTTATTGCGATAATGTTTGAAAATTATAAATAGTGTTTTTTTAAAGAAATTTGTATTTTGATTAAAACTAAAAATGTAAATGTTTGTTGCTTTCAAGTTTAACAAACCAAATTAACCATGATTATATATTTCAATGACACCAATAATATAAAACAAAAAATCTAAATTATTTTTTTATGGACACCAATAACAATCTTTACCGTTCCCTAAAATAAATCTTTACTGTATAAAAAGTTGTTTAAAGGTATAATTGGGATAATGAAAAACGTAAGTATAAATATACTCATCTAGTTTATTACACTTTTTAAAAGATAAAGGAAAAAAAGTCAGACATATATATATATATATATTCATATCGTGTTTGTTATATTTTTTTAATATTTAAATTTATTCTTATCTATTTGTTATATGTGTTATTTATATTGAAAATTGAGGGTATTTTTGAAAAGAGAAAAAGTCAACCCAAAAGAGCTGAAAGAGATTATTTTTCTTATATATAATATAGTATAGATTAAGTTTATCAAATTTCGAATTAATGTCTTTAAATTTGGGATGTCGATGATGCATCTTGATGTTTTTCCACTCTCCTTGATTAAAAAAAAAAAAAAAAAAAAGTTGCCATAAATACTTGCTTAGCCACATACCCAAATAAAAAGGACTTAAGCTCATATACATAAGTGGGAAAAAGAAAAAGGAGAATAAATGTAATAATATGTATTTTTTAAATAAATAAATAATATGTATTTTTATGTGTGTGTTGTGAAATCCTTTTTATTTAGGGTTGTGCCCAAACAAGTGTTAATCTGAATTGCTTATGCTTACATCCCATCTCGTTGGATTGAATTCTTCTGGATTTGAGTGATGCTCTGGATCCATATGAAGAGCGCTTAGCCAAACTAATACTTTCCATCCTTTTGGTATGAAATAACCTAATATTATTGAACAAAAGACATATTAATTCATTATTTTAAGGGTTAATAGGTATTTTACCCCCCTGTAATTTTTTTATTTTTTTTTTCAGATTTCTTCCTTGTAATTTTTTTTTGTTTTAGAATACCACCCTAGGCATGCTGACGGTGCATTTTTGCTAATGTGGCATGATGTGTCGCCTTTTTCTAATGATGCGGCATGCTGACTGTATAATTATTTTTATTTTTTTATTAGGTACACGTGGAATTTGAGATTTTTTTAAATAAAAAATTCTTAAAAAATCTTAAAAAACGAAAAAAAAAACTTGAAAAATTAATAGAAATATGCAAAAATTAATAATGATTAAAAAAATCTGAAAATTTTTAAAAAAATTGTGGAAATGATTAATATATATCGAAATTTTTAAAAAAAAATTCCAGAATATCATATTTAAAAAGTTAAAAAGATAAATCATTTTAAACAAAACAAAATTTTTCGAAAAAAGATTAATCATATTTAAAAAAACTAAATTTTGGAAAAAATTATGGAAAATATTTAAATAAAACTTCTTACTTTTGAAAAAAAAAATGAATTTTTTCCATTTTTCCAGAATTTTTTTATTTTACCGGTAATGAAAAAAAATCTGAAAATTTGATTTTTTTTCTAAATTTATTAATTTTTAGAAAATTTCGATATATATATTAATCTTTTCCAGATTTTTGTTAATTTTTTCATTATTTTTCTTTTTTACCAGATTTTTTTAATCATTTTTTATTTTTATTAATTTTTTTATAAAATTTCCAGAATTTTATTAGTTTTTTTGTTTTTAAATTTTTTTTAAGAATTTTATTTAAAAAAATCACAAATGTCACGTGTACCTAATAAAAAAATATACAGTCAGCGCGCCACATCATCATAAAAAGGTGACACGACATGCCACATCAGCAAAAATTCGCAGTCAGCATGTTTAGGAGGGTATTCTAAAACAAAACAAAATTACGAGGATGTAATCTGACAAAAAAAATTTACAGGGGAAAGCAAAAGTGACTTATATTACAGGGGGATAAAGACCTATTAACCCTTATTTTAATCACCAGGAGAAAAAACTTTTGACAAAGAACAAAAAATATAACAAACCATTTATGTTCACATCAGTTGTTGCTTCTCGAAAAGTTGAAAAGTTAGAGACATGGCGTATTGTTTCATCAACGACCTGCAGGGCAACAAGAAAACAACATTTTATCACTTTTATGATGTTGTATTTTATCTATAATTAATTACTTTTATTTGCAAAATACTTACCATTAAAAGAATAATTATATATACAATAAAATTCTATTTGCAATTTTTTTACCACTAAAAGAATAACTATATATATATATATATATATATATATATATATATATATATATATACACACACACACACACAATAAAAGAGCATTTATTGATTAAGTATTAATGATATGATCTAGTCTATGTACATATATAACTAAAAAGTGAAAGGGAATATGAAAATGACACCTTAGTCTCTCAACCTAATAGCCTATATTAAAATAAACAAGTTTCGTTAAGGAAAATTTCTTTAACATAAAAAAAATGTACCACTCATAAAACATATAATAACCCCTATTTTCCCAAGCTAAAAATCATTTCCAATACATAACTATAATATGTTCAACCAAAACTCATACACGTGGTGTTGTTTTCAAGGATACAATCAAATAAACCAAACAAGTGAAAGATTATAGATAAATTGTCTGATATAAGTTAGGGCTGGACAAGAACCCGTGGCCCGGCCCAAACCCAAAAAAACCGAGGAGAAAACTCGAAACAATTGAACTCCTAATCATATAACAATATAACAATAAGAACCCCTAATCGTATTGAACTCCTCCTACCAAATAATTGTGGAGAAGTTTCTAAGAAATAAACAAATGGTGTCCAGATTCTGGTCCACATAATAAAACACACGCAATGATTGGTTATCCAATGATATCTACCCATTTGTCAAAAGGTTAACCCTAATAAGAAGCCTATATATGCAACAACTTCCAAGAGAAAGATTATGATGGAAAGCATAAAATCCCTTTTCATAAGATGTTTTAATGATAACAAATTTACTAGGAAAAAACCATTTATAATTCTCATGTATTTTGTTTTACAATCAAGTTTCTTTGACCGTTCTTAAGGACATGGTATTTCAAACTCAGATACAAAATTATCACCAAAAATAAACATCAAAATTATACTTTAAAGGTGACAACTAGAGTACGCATAGAAGAATGGTGGGTAATTTACCACAACCAATACACATTAGCCACATAAGCACATTTTTAAGTGGTATCCATGAACTATCTTGACCCCACCAACAAATTGTTCATTTTCATTGGTTGGTGGGTAAATTACCCACCATTCTTCAAAGGTAATCTAGAAAAAACTTACTTCAAAAGCATATAAAGTCTAATTCAAAACACTACACATTCAGAATCAATACAAGTTCAGAATAGTCCACAATGGAAAATTAAAAGCAAAGTCACGATAGACTTCAGAACGGACTTCAAAATGGTCAATTTATTAAATAAAACACCATCTCTTACCAAAATTCTCTTCTCCAAAAGTCCGCTTTCTCAACCTCAACAATGATATTTAAACACCTAAAAAATCTCACACACACATTCAAAATCTTATTTTATCTTTATCTTTCTCATACTATCACATAACAAACATATCTATCATGCATCCATCCATCCTACTCCCAACCTTCAAGACCATACTATCCTTCATGAGGTAAATTTAAAGAGCTAGTGGAATACTATCCTTAGAAATAGATCGATAAACACCCACCTTTTTGGATGCCCCCTCTATGTTCGGCTTGAGGTTGTCTCTTACTATTTAATATAGTACATTCTAGGGTAATGCAATGATACATGAATGATATAGATGACAGGTTTATATCCTATTATTCTTACCTGAGAAAGATAAACCATTTGTTTAATTTCATCAATACTTAATCGTTTTTGCGAGGGTGGTCTTGCTTTCATGATCTCTTCTTGCTCTTCCTACAAGATAAAGACAAAGAATGATTGATTACCATGTTCCTTGTTATGTACAACTTGGATATTTCTAATGTTTGTATTGCCTTATTGGCTTAAATATGTATTTCATCCCTACAATTAGGGGTCGTTTAAAAATTGGTCCCTGTATTCGCTAATCCTTGCAAACTAGTCTTGCAATCATTAATAATTTAAAATTTTGTCCCTGAGCCCAATTAATTACTGCCACGTCATCAAATTAGCAAAATGGCATGGGAATGGACAAAAATGCCCTTACCCATAAAATCCAATTTTTTGTGAGGTTGAAGATATGATGAAAAATTTGGGGGAAGATGAATTTGTTGCATCGTGTTGTTGTGTTGTGTGTTGTTGTTGTGTATGGATTTGGGGATTTTCTTTTCGGTTGAAATTAAAAAGGGTTAGGGATTTGGAGAGTGAAGAAAACTGGTAATTGTTGTTGTGTTTGAGTGAAGAAGAAAAGGGTTAATAGATTTCTGCTCTCTCTCATTTTAGAACGATTGTTCTCTCTCAATTTTTCCCTCCTCCATAATCGATAAAAGTGGTTTTTTTAGAACTTGTAATTGTTGTTGTGTTTATCTCTGATTCAATTATTGCTAAAAAAATTGTTCACTAGGAAGGTACGATACAAACCAAATAATATGTCTAGATCCAGAAAATGTGTTGATGAAGATTTGATTTGTCTAAATCAAATAAGCTCGAAACAAGGACTGGGTTTTAGAGAAGAAGAAGGGAAGGGAAGAAGAAGAAATGGGTAAGGGCATTTTTGTCCATTTTCATGCCATTTTGCTAATTTGATGACGTGACAGTAATTAACTGGGCTCATGGACGAAATTTTAAATGATTAATGATTGCAAGACTAGTTTGCAAGGATTAACGAATAAAGGGACCAATTTTTAAACGACCCCTAATTGCAGGGATGAAATACATATTTAAGCCTACCTTATTTAAAATACCATAACATTTATTGTCTCTAGCAACATTTTTTTAGATAGCATGCAAAAATCGTTGCCTAAAAGTAGTTCATGCAATACTTTATGGCTATTGTCAACAATAAATGTTTTTGCACAACCTTATAGATGTCCCCTAAAATTTCTTTGGGAATATTTTAAAACGTTCCTATGATACTTGTTAAAAAAGGCCACACATTTCCTTAAAAAAAAAAAAATATTCAACATTAGTGAAAATTTTGGGGGAAATTTTCCCTCCAAACATATAAAAGTTCATTTTAATTTTTTTATGGAAAAGGTTATTTAATATTTTTTAGAAGTTTCGTCTCTTTTCTTCATTTTTGCTGTTTCTATAACTCTAGCTTATGATTGTTTCTGTTAGAGAGTACAAGCAGGAGCTCTTGACTAACACATAAGGTTCTTGACTAGCTTATGTTTGTTTCTATAAAGTATATAAACTATAAAGAACAATCTGCAAATTTCTTTTTTTTTAAAAAATAGGGTCTATTTATCAAATTTTGAAAATTCTAGGGACCAACATACAAATTTGAAAAAAGTAATAGGGATCGATTTGAGATTCACGTTTTATAAGGTAAAAAGAAAGTTTCAAAGTCTTAGTTTTTAGGTGGCATTTCTTAAATAAATAACAGGAAAAGGGGGAAATTTTTATTAATAATATTAGCCATAATGCAAAGCCACTTGGATTGGCTTTTTAGTGATGGTTTGGGACCTTAGAGTATGTTCCTCCTCAAGATCTTAGATTTTATTCTCTCATATGTCAATTTGGAAGATTCGATTATTTTCAGGTGTCAAGTTGGATGAGCTAATTTATCTTCTAATTCAAAAAACAAACACATTAAACTAATGATCATTTTACAATTGTGTTTCACGTGGGATTCGAACTCTGCCTCTAACCTGATATTTAAAATACATTAAAATTAAATCTATGATAATATATGTAAATTTATGTAAACCAGATAGAGTAGTGATATTTGTACACCTCTTTCTAAACAACTTCCATGACAACTTTGTTTTTCTCTATTTTGATTGGGCAAAATCAATGGAGGGAGAAAAAGGTAGAGAGAGAATAAAAATATAATATGAGTATGAGAGAGAAAGTTGTCAAAAAATTGTTAGAAATTGGTTGTACAAATATCATTTCTCGAACAGATAATAGTGATATATTTGAAGAGGAATGTTATGTGAACAACCATTTGTTGGACAACTAAAATATACAAAGAAATTTAGGTAGTGACACAAAAACTAAAGCAATAGAGAGAGAAAGTTGAAACATAATGTGAGTATGAGAGAGAAAGTTGTCAAAAAATTGTTAGAAATTGGTTGTACAAATATCATTTCTCAAACAGATAATAGTGATATATTTGAAGAGGAATGTTATGTGAACAACCATTTGTTGGACAACTAAATTATACAAAGAAATTTAGGTAGTGACACAAAAACTAAAGCAATAGAGAGAGAAAGTTGAAACATAATGTGAGTATGAGAGAGAAAGTTGTCACAAAAATTATCAAAAAGTGATTGTTCAAATATCATTTCTCATATTTGAATCATTAGAACTTCGGGAAGCTATGCAAAATATTTGAAAGTAACAATATTGTATTGCAGGTGATTTACCTTAGCTTTCTTCAAACAAAGTGGATTTTGTGTAAGATACATAACTGACCACATAATGGTAGTTGCGATTGTTTCATGAGCACCAAATAGAAACGTTATCAGTAAGTCAATAATGTCCTTATCCTCAAATTTTTCACCACTTTCGTCTTTGATTTGCAAAATAATGTCTAACAAATCATTATTTTTCCCATTTTGTCCATTTTTTATCGTCATTCTCCTTTCATAAATAATATATTGCACTATCTTGACAAACTTCATACGTGCCTAAATTAGCCATGAAAAGTAAAAATAAAAAATTCAGAGATATTCATAACAATAATTATAGTAGAAAAAATGGAGTAGAAAATATAATTAACGAACCTTTAATGCTTTGTTGTAAGCAAAACCAGGTACATTTATGGGCACCAAAGAGAACAATGCAATACACATAACATTAAACAAATCTCCAAATTTCTTTACGTTACTTTGATCACAAGAGCCTAAGAAAATGTGAATGACGAATTCAAAAGAAGCTTTTCTCATCTCCATAAGGAACTCAACAGGGTGTTTCATGCTAGACAATTCTTCTAGCTTGTTGATCACAATATCCTCAATACGCTCTAAGTACATTTCTAATACATTCCGACCAATGATAGGAGCCGCGACTAGTCGTTTAAAACGTCCATTTTCACTATTTAGTAACTTACTTTTTGCTAGTTCAGTGGCAGCTTTTGGATAACCAATTTTAAAGGTCACTTCATCAATTAAGACTTTCTTGCATATAGCAGGTGCAATGACAATGATGCTTGGACTTCCATACAGATGAGTCTTGTAAATACCAATTCGTCCAAATCTGAAACATCACCAATACATTAAGTTTTCATTCTTGGTGTTATGTATAACATATGTCATAGATTATAGAGACATGTAAACTGGAAGCAAAGCAAAATAAAGGAGGAACATGTAAACCGAGTGAGTTTGTGTGTTATAGAAAAAGAAAAACATAACCAAAACCAAAATGAGAGAGAAAATGAAAGAGACTTGTGAACAATGTTGTTGATGAACGTTTCACCGCGACCAGACGAGAAATATTTGAAGAAGGTCCATAGGTTTCCAATAAAAGGCCATCCCATATCACCGGGAGGCAGTGGATATTGTTTGTTTTTAAATTTAAGATCATAATACCATCCATTCAAGTTCCTCATAACTTTGCTAACAAAAATGTAGCATGTCAACAAAGTGGCAGCAAACATCCATAACCATTGAAGTTCCATTTGGAATCTCTTTCTTCTTTGTGTTGTCTTAGTGATGATGTGATTATTGATTTTTCAAGTATTTATGTCAGTGGCAATGAGATGGATTTATATTTGTTTATTATTGGCTACTACTAAGTTAGGAAAAACGTCAAATATTACAATAGTTAAACTTCGTTGTATCTAAAGAACCGAATTGAAATTTCATTCTTGAATTTCTTTGGTCTTTTGGATTCACCAATCACTTATGAGTAAATTTATAAATATATATGACGTCGTAGCTATGAGATTGTTGACATTCTTTATGTCAATGGCAATGAGGTGAATTTTATTTGTTTATTTTTCGATAAATTGAAATTTCATTATTAGTAATAAAAGTTCAAATTACCCAATATCATATCATATCTATATCATATCACACTGAAAGAAGGTTATTCATGTATAGATCCGACCTAATCATATGGCACAAAAATGGGACAACAACACCTTACAAAGTTCTTACTTACATGGAACAAAAACAAGGAACAAACAAATGCCACCAAATAGAAACAGCTGGTGCAAAACACAAAAGTGGCAGGCAGTCTTCAATTATTTTTAATATGTTTCGTCTTGAACAAAAGAGGCTTTGAATTGTATTATGGTATAAATATAATCAACTATGAATATCTAACGTGCCGTTCAGATCTAAAACTCCTCATTAGCATCAAAATAATTTAGATATCACCATAAGATATTTATTTACTTGAACAAAATAAATTATTTAAAAGGATTAAAATTTACACTGATTCTATATATTATTTAAATCCTTAAATTTAAATTGATATTTTATATGTTATGAAACCGGAGAGCGGATCCTAAGAAACCGATGTATAGTCCTATTTTTAATGTCTTGATATCAATGAGAGTTAGGTGGCGTTTATATGTTATTTTAGAACAACAGGACCTAAGTATCATATTCATAGCCGTCTATATATAATAAGGGTTGAGTTAAACAATTTATAAATCGAATTAAACTATGTCGTTGAGTAAAAAAATTCACAAACCAAACCAAACTATGCGGTTGAGTAAAAAAATAATATGAATACATCCAAAAAGATATTGTTTCGGTTTTAAACACCTCTAGATTGTAGCAGGGAGATGACTAAGGATTTATGCATGTTTGATGGCCATTATAGAATAGAGATAAATATGATATAGAATAGGATATATACAAAATAAGATATAAAGAAGATAAACATTTATCATATCATTTGTTTGATGCACATACTTGATAACAACATGATAAGATATATATCATAACTAATGATAAAATTAATCTTCTAATAAATTCACTAATAATTTAACATTTTTGTTTTTCTTTGGCATTGGTTCCTACTTGGTTGAGGTTTACATTGGTTGATCCTTTAAATATTTTGGATCATTTTGTATAGTATGATCATTTGATATGTTACTATAAAGTGTGACGTTCTTTTATGAACTTAATTTGGTTCTTGTATGTTTGAGTTATTTGGAATAAACGAAATGACATAATTTTTTATATTAAGGAAAATCAATTACTCAACTTCTCGACAAAAATCAAGATTATTTCTTATTGGTGGCTAAAGACAAAAGTCGCAAACCTCTCGGGAACTTGACATTTTTCACCTAAAAATCTCATTTTTAACTTCCCCATGTTCAATTTCAATCTAAAAACTTGCCTAATCATTCTTATACATATTCAGGCACTCAAAATCATCTAAAGCTCGACCCAAAAGGTTAAATCACAAAATCAGGCTGAATCACTGATCAACTCGTTGTGGCGAGTGATCTGCTCGCTATGGCGAGCTATAAAGTGTAGCTCGCGAGGCGAAGGGAAATGCTCGCAAAAATCAAGCGGTGTTAGGGAGAATGATTACTTCTCGACAAAAATCAAGATTACTTCTCGACAAACCGGTCTGTAAACCGGTCTGTAAGTTTGTCAAGATTACTTCTCGACAAAAATCAAGATTATTTCTTATTGGACATTGGCTGATTTTGTCATTTATCAATTTTGTTTTTTGTATTGAACTTCAAAGCTTCTTTTTGGCACATATGTCTTAGGGAGAATGATTGATTGGTGTTTTAATATAATTCATTTTAGCTTATTCAAAAGAATATTAATTTAACAAATTTTTTTAATAAAAATATAATTAAATGGAAATTTGCCTTGTAATCGAGTTACTTTTTTTCCCTTTTTTTGTTTGTAGTCTTTTCTATATAAAAAAAACGTTTGTAATATCTCCAATTTGATTCACCCAATATTGGGTATTGGATTGAATCTCGAGGAATATTGTCGCTCCATCTTGCATCTTCATTTGGTATTAGATTGGAGAAAGAAAGTCTAAGTTGGTCACAAATACAAATAAAAATGACTTAAGCACAAAATATATATAAGAATTTAAAGATAAAAGTAAAAAAAAATGATGTGACTAATTTATTTTTCTTTTAATTCTATCCATTTATCTATGTGTGCCCAAATATTTTTGATTTGGGGTTGTGACTAGGTAAGAATTGCTTGTTAGATTGAATCAAATACAAAGGAATACACTTTTGATATTTTCTTATAAATCAAGAATGAAGTTTTATTTTTATTTGATTACGGTATATTCCAAAAAAATCATAATGATAAAATAAATATACAATTACACACGTTAAAAAAGAGTAAACATAGACATGTTAATGTATGTCTTAATGTTTGATAAAATAAAAAAATAAAAAAAAATAAAAAAAAAGGGTATGTCTTACTGCTAGTGAGTGAATAAATAAGATACAATGCCTTGTTTTTTCAGAAAACCTAAAGCTGCGGTTGATCTTCTAAACAATATGTATATTAACACAAGATAAAGCATATGATAAACATTTATGATATTTCCTTAAAAAAAAATATTTATAATATTGAATAATTTTTTGTGGATAAAAAATTATTTTGATATTTTAAATCACTTGTAGGTGAAACAAAAAATTGTGTTGTGGTATACTAGGAAACAAGAATTTCAATATTTGTCATGTCTCTTGTTTCTAGCTAGTTTATCTTATCCTTCAAATTGTTTTACAAATCAAACAAACTTACAACCAGAGTTATCCTATCACGTATTCAATTTTTTAGCCGATCAAAACGCACCTCAAGAATTGATTTTTAATTAGTCTAACAGTATGTTTTTTTAATGACAGTTTGACATGGGTTGCACTGAGAGCTGATCCCATGGCCGGTACATCAAAAAATTAATAATGCTAGCGGCAATGGGATCTTTCTTTCCTCACATATATATACAAAAGCACTTGCTAGCAATATCACCACCTACTCTAAAACTTGTATTTATTGATAAATCATGAATTAAATTATAATTAGTTTTCTTTTTCTTTTTAGCTTCTTAACCCAACATTAATTCTACATCGAATTATATATAGAAGAAGATGTGGAAGCTGAAGATAGCAGAAGGTGGGAATGAGCCATACTTATTCAGCACAAATAGTTTTGTGGGAAGACAAACATGGGAGTATGATCCAGAAGCAGGTAGTGAAGAAGAAAGAGCACAAGTTGAAGAAGCTCGTAAGAATTTCTATAATAACCGCTTCAATGTTAAGACCTGTGGTGATCTCCTTTGGCGTTTTCAGGTACGTATAAGGGCAGCCGTTAGAGCGCTGTTTTTTTAAGCACTAAAATTATTCTTTTAATGTAGTTATTTTTTTATATACATGTATTTCCTTTTTAACTTTTTTTTAATTACTTCTATTTCAAATATATTTTTAGAGCTCCTTATGAATCAATCTTTTGTAATAAAAAACATACTAAACAAGACATTGAATAATTAAAAGAGCACTACTTATTAGAATAAAAATGGTTCGCGAGGCGAGCGATGAACTTCATCACTCGCGAGGCGAGGATCATCGTTCGCGAGGGCGAGTGATGAATGTTGGCTTGGGCAGAAGTGCAGTTTTCACGAAAATTCATTTTTTCTCATGGTTTTAAGCCTAACATTGATTCCAGAATTCATCCTACACATTATCTAAGGTCTAGGAACAGTTTCTACATCAATCTAACAAATTTCCACTGTTTAATCATTAATTCTACAATTTTGACCTAGTTTTCAAATTCTCTAAAACTCATCCTACATCATGTTAAATCTAATCATTGAATCACAGACTTAATAGAATTGCAAAGTTAGTCTCACCCTTACCTTATAACTCAAAATCGCAGCCTCTAGGTCTTCTTGCTCTTCTCTTGGCTTTTTCTCCCTTTTTCCAAAAACTGATCGTACGTACGTTTTATTTTTCTAATTAGGTCTTTCCTATTTATATCTCTTCCATCTATCTTATCTTATTTTTCTTTCTCCCTCAAAACTCTCTAAAATTTCAAAACAGCCCCTAAACTCAATAATTATTTTATTTTCAAATCTTATTTTATTAAACAATAAAATAAGTCACAACTCCTCATAAAATCACATAAAACCACATCAATCATAAAAACCTCTTAAATCACACATATATTATATAAATATAATATAAATTCATCATAATAGACTCTAAACTCAATTAAATAATTAAATAATTTAAAGAGGGCGTTACATATGGCACCACTCCAAGACTCTCTGCTTATCAAAACTTAACTAGTTTAGAATCATAGTTTCTTGCCAGTTATTATCAATTCAGTAAATGTGTTCACACAAATAAAATAAAAAGGATGGATATGTCACCTGTATAACACGACAGCTATATGGATGAGCTGACAACGTCACAACTTGGTTATAAAACGTTGAAACGATAAACCTGATTTCATCCTCAGGTACACATTCAATACACTTCTGGATGACATGGTTTCCATTCTGATCACACGCGCATCGCATAATATGACCATCAAGCTCCGTAACCATTTGTCTTTTGATCTAAATTAACTATTTTAATAGCGCTGGACAATGTAGGAAGAAAAAAAAGAGGCTGTTAATATGATATTTATGTTTCCTTCAAAATAATATGATAATTATGTTAATATATTTTATTTTTTTTTCAATTTATAATTATTATCCTGCCTCTTTATTAAAATAAAAATGTCATAAAAGAGGATGTTTTCCATCAAAGAGCCCAATTTAATGATTGAAATGGGCCCAAAAACAAAATGTTAGTCCAATTGTAATTCAGTACCTGCCCTAATTCCCCAAATTATGCTCTTCACCCTATACATTTTGCTCGCGCCCTGCAGCCATTCCAAATATATCCTTACGTTAGTTAACTAACGCAAGTGTAAAATTATGTGCTAGTTAATTAACGCTGCGTCAATTATGTTGCGCAAGTGTTAAACACTGCGTTAGTTAACTCACGCATAGTGT
Organism: Medicago truncatula; assembly: GCF_003473485.1. Taxonomy (NCBI): domain Eukaryota; kingdom Viridiplantae; phylum Streptophyta; class Magnoliopsida; order Fabales; family Fabaceae; genus Medicago; species Medicago truncatula. Next base: position 178,889 of record NC_053045.1, read on the forward strand.
TAACACATGCGCGAGTTAACTCACGCTCTACTGATATATCAGTACAACAATAAATGTTGTACTGATATGCATTGAATGCAAATTGTGTCATCAAAGAACCGTAACCTTAAGATGCTCGTAATTGAACCGAATTACGCCAGTTTAACAAGATTATTGGATAATACGACACAATCAATCAAAATTACACAAAAACATAGTTTTTTTCACAATCACATAACGATCCAAACGGTCCAAATTACACAAATTCGTCGGTAATGACCCGTAATCACTTAAACACACTTGATGACACGTAAACGATCCAAATTACACAAATTTGTCCATAAATTTATAAAATTACATAATCTTACATAAACGGTAAAAATCACCCAAATTCATCGTTAAATTACATAAACACAAATTCATTAAAATTCAACAATACGGACACAAATTCGGAAAACATTTCACTATTACCCTTAAATAATGATTACACTTCAACGGATCGGACAAAAAGATACAAAGTGTTATTCTCAACCATTACCCTAAACATGAAATCAACGTCGCTATCATCTTTGAGAAGTTGTGGATAATACACGGTCTTCCAGAAGTCCTCTTCCTATTGCCTGCGAAAACCAGACGAACCAAGCACAAAAACCAGTAAAATGAGATGAGTTTTAATGATACAATACCTGATATTTTGTGACGTAGAAACTTGCTTCCTGACGATTTGCAATGATTTGGGATGAGGATTTTGACCCAAAAATTCGCACTTTTTGGGTTTTTGAAGGTGGAGGGAAAGAAAATGGTGCTTGGAGTTTGGACTGATGGATTTTGTACGAAAACAGTAACACTGCGTGACTTAACTCACGCTGCGTGAGTTAAGTAGTGCAGAGTTACTTAAGGTGCGCAGCGTTACTTAAGGTGCGCAAGGGTATATTTGACATGGCTGCAGAGCGCGAGCGAAATGTGCTTGGGGAAGAGCAGAATTCTAGTTCCCCCCATCCAGTCATTATAAACAAACCAGAGTCTGCTTACCGCTGATCAGCGCGCCAGTTCTCTTAGGGTCAGCACATGACCAGTAAGCTGATCAGCCAGTTCTCTTATTTGTGCCGCGGTTCCATGCTCAAAAAACCGAACATGATTCAGAGTAAGTTAGGCATGCATAGAACAAATGGAAGTTTTTTTTTCTTATATAGTGAATTTGATACCCATTTAAGCATAACAGTAGCACATTATAAAGTTCAAAGTCAAGAACAGAATTACCTTCTGAACCACATAATTACATGTACCCAAGACATCAGTCATTAGATTAAGTGCTTTTGGCAAAATTTCATTCAAAACCATTGGCATAAATATAAAATCTTTATATACATATGTATAAAGATTTTATATATTTTTGATTTTGATACATTAAAGTTCCTACAATTTGTCTTCTTTTTTTGTGTGTGTTAATCCTACGATTCTCGGGATGAAGGGACTCTACTAATTCAAAGTTCGGTTGTTTGTGATCACGTAGTAAAAAACATTTCATCCAGAAATCAAATTCGAACTCTCTCGAATATTTCGTTCTTTTATGAAGCTCATTAACTACTTGAGTTCAATTTTTTGGTCTACTCTTGTCTTTTATTCACGTGATGTAAACAAACTTCTTGATCTTTGTTTTTTTTATCTCAGTGTACGAAAATTGTATGTCATTTTTGTACTGAAACTTACTCCTTGGGCCTTGTATGTAAGCAAGAAAATAAACACACACCCTTTTAAGAAAGTGGACTAATTAGATTAATTGATGAGAAAGTAGCACATCATTAATTTGATTATGGACGACTCAAATTTGGTGGTTCCTGAATCGCCTCCGACATTGAGTCATAATTCTTCAGTTTTCGAAGAGTTGGATGCTAATAAAATCTAAGATATTCAAAAGAAGGTGGGATTTACTTTTACTATGGAAGATGTAAGTACTACGACAAAATTGGTAGAGTTGGAAGAAGGTGATGTAGGATTGAAGGTAGCAAGGGAGAGACTAAATTGCAATCAATGATTATTACAACCTTCAATGTTAGAAGGTTGGGAGGAAGAAATAAAAGGAATAAAATCAAGGAGTTGGTGAGTAATAATAAAGTGGATTTTTTTGGCTTTCCAAAAAATAAAAATTGAGTTAATAACAGGGTCCTTATGTCACTCTTTGTAGGGTGGAGTTGATTGTGATTGGGTGTTTCTACCTTTAGCATGACACAACAGTGGGGTTTTTTCATTGTGGAATAAGGATAATTTGAGCCTTGTGTTTTCTTTTGTGGGGGACGATTTGTGGGTGTGTGCTTGGATTAGGATATCCTCAAGAAAATATGTTTGGTGGTCAATATTTAAACAAAATGTGATTTTGCGTCTTAAAGAATGTTGCTAGATAGTTTTTTGGAGGTGAAAATGGGTTTAGGGGTGGGGGTGTGGTGTTTGATTGGAGATTTCAATGCAATTTGTAGAAGGGAAAAGAGGAGGGGTGTGCATGTGGAAGACTCTCTGGGTTAATCTAAGGAGATAAGATTTTTCAATAGATTTGTGGAAGATTCAGATATAGAAGATTTACCTATGTGATGATATGATAATTTTGGTCTAGTAGCCCCTTTTTCGATGGCGGAAATAGATAGGGTGGTTTTTAGAGTGACATGAATAAAATTCTCCGTCCAAACGACTTTAATTTTGCTTTTTTTTTTATTAGAGATTTTATTTTCTCTTAAAGCACGAGATGCGAATTATGTCTGATCAATTTCATACTAATGAATGTTTCCTAAGAGTTTGTTGGTTTAATTTGTAACTTTTTGAAGAAGGGCTTAATTTGTAACTTTGATTATGAAGGTTGTGGTAGCTTTTTCTTTGATGGATTTTCGACCAATTCTTGTGGATGGGGTATTGGTGGTGAATGAAGTGGTGGACTTGCCGAATAAAATGGGGTGTAATCTCTTGGTTCTAAAAGTGGATTTAGAGAAAGCTTATGACTCGGTGGATTAGGGTTTTCTAGAATATATGATGGAGGAGTTGGTTTATATTCAGAATGGATTGCACGAATTAAGGCATGTATTTTTTGTTGAATTATGTCCATCCTAGTCAATGGATCTCCGACATAAGAAATTAGCATTCAAACGGGCTCAAAGCAAGGAGACCCTCCGCTCTTCTTCCTTTTAGCGGCGGGACTTAGATTTATTTAAGGGCTTTGAGGTTGATTTCGAGGGGTTGGTCATTTCTCAATTTAATATAGCGATGATACTCTTTGTATTGGTGAGGCTTTGGTAGATAACCTTTGGACAATGAAGGCATTGTTGAGAGTTTTGTAACACTCCTCTTTGTGAGCAATTTCGTATCTATTTTTAATGTTGGGTCAAGAAGAAGCGACAGGTGTCGGAAATATGGATGACATTGAGGAGGGTAGTAGTTATGGGTGGTGGTCTTGTTATTTATTTGGGAGGAGGATCTCTTGAATAATTAAATTAATTTAGTAGAAATAGATAATGATAGATAAGTCATTTGATTTATTTTTAAGGGAGATAAATCAATTGATTGTGAATGAATTTATACTCTCACAAAATATGAGTCTAATCCACACTCCATTTGCACGACCTTCCATTTGTCCATTTACACGTAAACACAAACAGACTTCTAATAATTTTTGGAGGAACGATTATGCGTTGCTGGATGTGGGATTGTCGAAGATGTTACTCATTTGTTTTTGTCTTGTGCAACTTTTGGTGCATTATGGCCGATGGTGCGGCATTGGTTAGAAGTGGTAGGTGTCGACTCTCAATCAACTTCAGATCACTTTGTGCAATTTATTCATTATGCAGGTTGTTCGAGAGGGCGACGGTCTTTCTTCCACTTGATTTGGTTGTTTTGTGTTTCGGTGTTGTGGAATGAAATGAATGATAGGCTTTTTAGAAATAGACAAAGTACTGTGCCTCAATTACTAGATAAAGTGAAATTAACTTCGTTGTGGTGGTTAAAGGCTAGTAATGTTGTATTTAGTTTTGGCAAACATCAGTGGTGGTCGAGCCCTCTTTTATGTCTGGGTATTGACTGATTTGTTTGTAATTTCTGCTTAGACTCTGACATTTTTGTGATTGTTGGGCACATCTTGTGCGATAACAATTGCGGTGTCCGTATTAATATATCTCATTTTTGCCTGTTCAAAAAAAAAAAATTTAATTTTTGGAGACATCTATATTTCTATATTATATATAAAGAAAACCAAAACCACTTCTTTAACTCTTTTGGTCTGACTTTTTTTTAAAAAAAAAATGCCTTTAATTTTCAATACAAATAACACACGTAATAAATAGATAAGAATAAATTTAAATACTAAAAAAATGTAAAAAAACACGATAAGAATACATACATATATATATATATATATATATGTCAAGTATAAATATACTCATCTAGTTTGTTAAACTTTTTAAATGATAAAGGGTAAAAAAAACCATATATCATTTAGAAAGTGTAACAAACTAGATGATTATATTTATACTTGATTTGTCCTCGTGAGCTTAGTTCAGTAGGTATTAACAATGCATAATATATGTAAGGTCTGGGGTTCAAATTAAACCCCGGCCGGCCACCACAAAAAAAAAAAAAATACTTGCTTTTTCATTATCCCAATTATATCCTTAAAAAAAAACTTCTATAATAAAGATTGTTGTTGGTGTCATTAAAAAAAAATATTATATTATATTTTTTGTTATATTGTTGGTGTCATTGAAATAGATAATCATGGTTACTTTTTATATTTTTAGTTTTATTCAAAATCAAAATTAAAAAAAAAAAAAAAAAAAACACCGTTCATAATTTTCAAACATTAGCGTAATAAAAAGAGCGGAAAGACGGCACATGAGTGTCCGTCTTTTCACTATTATATATAATGTAATGTGATTTTGTTCATATTCAATAATTATAATGTATTTTCCATTTTTGCTTCTCGGCACATATGTATACAGGTTTTAAGAGAAAATAACTTTAAGCAAACAATAGATAGTGTAAAGATAGAAGATGGAGAAGAGATAACATATGAGAAAGCCACAAAGACATTAAGAAAAGGCACACGTCACCTAGTAGCATTGCAAACTCAAGATGGCCATTGGCCTGCTCAAATTGCAGGTCCTCTGTTTTACATGCCTCCCTTGGTGAGTATACTTACTAAATATATTAATATAAAGGTTAATAATATTTTTGTTCCCTAAAAATCGTGAAACACGTCATCAACTCACTCCATAATAATTCTCAAACCCAAAAAGACAACATCAATATAAAAACAACAAATTAGCATGAATACAGTCTCGAATGGCATGAAGCAAAGTTCTAACCTCCACACAACACATTAGATAGAAAGCATGTTGAGATAAATAGGTTGATAGTTTGTCTATAAAACCCATACCATCAATAGAGTAAATCAATGCTAGTTTCTCATGTACTTCAGAAGAAAGAAGGAGTAATAAATCATTACATATGTTGAGAGATAACCATTAATGCAACAATTATCAACAGAGAAGCCTCCTCATTCATGAATCTGGCAGAACAAACCGGAGAAGAGTGATTAGATCTCCTTGTTGAAAGATGTAAACATAGTTTAATGAGTTTACCTAGTCTATGTAAACAGTATGCCTAAACTGAGTTTTATGTCTACATTAATTTCCTACTTGTAGGTTTTCTGTGTATACATTACAGGACACCTTGATTCTGTATTCCCACAAGAGCATCGCAAAGAGATTCTTCGTTACATTTACTGTCACCAGGTAGGTGTTATCATTCTAGTCTATTTCAACACACATTTATTTACCTATTTTGAACATGATGCATGCATATATATTTGTTTCTTTTGCTTAATTAACCTTGAAATTTGAGAGTTCTTCATGTTGGTTACTATGAAAAATTTGTATTCACCTTGTTGTGGGTTCATTTTGAAGAATGAAGATGGTGGATGGGGGCTACAAATTGAGGGTCACAGTACCATGTTTTGTACTGCACTCAACTATATATGTATGCGGATTCTTGGAGAAGGACCTGATGGAGGTCAAGACAATGCTTGTGCTAGAGCCAGAAACTGGATTCGTGATCACGGTGGTGTAACACGTATACCTTCATGGGGGAAAACTTGGCTTTCGGTAGCTACCATTATTTATTTTTTAGGCTAATATCTTAAATAGCTCGTGTAATTTATGTGAGGTCTGAAAATACATGGACTATTTAAGGCATTAACCTTATTTTTTTACGAAATATAAAAACTTGGTATATATGTATTTATGTTACTTATTTGAATAATGTATCCTTTACGTATAGATACTTGGTGTATATGATTGGTCGGGAAGCAACCCAATGCCCCCTGAGTTTTGGATCCTTCCTTCATTTCTTCCTATGCATCCAGGTTCAATTAATTTATTCTGTTTTCTTAACCTTTTTGGAACAATTTAAAGAGGGTTTGAAATGAAGCTTATAGCTAACCCTAGTCACGCAATATTGTCCATGAATAACTTGAATTTATTTTCTAAAATCCTGAAATCTAAGCAGATGGCAGCAATTTAGTTAACATGTCAGCAGGTTGATCTTTAGTTGATACATGACAAACTCGAAGCTTAATTGCTTGCTCATTGACAAAATGATATACTTCATTAATCTTGAGAGTAAATTGGCAGTAATAGACAAGGTTGTTAAAAGTTAGTTATGTTTATATGATGACAAGTATTTATAGAGTAGTAATCCCTCAAACTAATTTGACTCAGTTAGTTATAGACTGACTAACTCTAGTTAATTAAGCTGACTAGACTAATACTAGTTAACTGTAAAGAACTGTTACTCTATATTCTATACACAGTGTTTCGACCTCAAGCCACATTTCTGCGGTATTGTTTGCTTTTGAGTCTTGTGTGTAAGACTTCACGGAACTTATAGTAAGCTATTGTATGTTACTCATCAGTCAAGACTTTAGGAGCATGAGCCGTTGATATTTGCAAATAAGTAAGAAGATTGGTGAGCTACGTGAGCTCAAATGTCATTGGAACTTTCGTGTAATCAGCTTTCTGTTGAAGATCTTGCAACAATTTTTTTTATTTCTTTGATAGCCATGAGATTAGATTGCCACCAAAGAATATGATGTAGGCTGATGTTGAGATATATAGCAATAAGTTGAGATAACAAGGTCGTTTAGCATGATCAAAAAGTAAATGGTATGCTTAAAATAGAAAAAGGCGTTTTAAGTGTTGAAGATGAATGGTAATAGGTTTGTGCATGAATTGAGAAAGCTTGTTGATGTTGACTGATAAGTCAGGAAGGTTGGGATTTAAATGTTGAAGAGCACCAATTATTTGCCTATATGTGGTGGAGTTGGTGGATACTGAAGCATCATGTAGTTGATGTTTTGCTTTAGTTAACAGAGCTATCAATGATGGGACATAAACAGACCATTTGACATTGGTATAAGTTCAACTCCAAGAAAGTAATGAGGATTTCTCATGTTTTTAAAACCAAATGTTTCATTAAAAGGAACTCTTACACATTGAGTAAAGCCTTTGGCCATAAGGCGTGCTTTGTACATAGTTGTCTGTGACTGTGGAGCCATATGGATTACATTTGTTGCGAAAAAGCTATTTGCAGCCAACTATATTGTGGTTCTTTGGAAATGATAGCATGAAGGATAAGATTATCACGACGTCTTTAGAAGTTGTAATCATGATGATTAGAAATTGTACATGTTTTGATACCATCAACATAGCCAACAAGGTCATATGCAATGAGTAATGCTTTGAGCTGAACTTTGCATGCTGGATAATTTGTTACACTTAGTTTGGCAGATGCATGGTTGTTGAAAGAAACAACCAATTGAGTATTATTGACAAGAATATCAGTAGTGGATAGAGATTCAACAGACATGGCTGAGAGTGTTCAAAAAATATGGATCAAGTTCGTTGTTATGCAAAAGCTCATGATACCATAAAAAGGGTTAGAAATGAACTATTGAGTTGCATTAGAATGAAAGAACGCTTTATATAAATAGCACTGTCAGTTACTGCAATGTTAGGAACAAATACATACAAGTAGGAACATAACGAATCTCCATGATAACAGTTAAAGAATTCTAATTATAAACCATAATAGAAAGCTTATAACTAGTGATAGTCATGCGATATTATCCAATACAATATACATGTGAAATGAATCGAGAGTTTATTCTATCTGATTTTCACCTTTGTTTTTTACAGCTAAAATGTGGTGTTATTGTCGGTTAGTATACATGCCGATGTCTTACTTGTACGGGAAGAGGTTTGTAGGTCCTATCACACCACTCATCTTACAGTTGAGAGAAGAACTCCATACCCAACCTTATGAAAAAACTAATTGGACGAAATCACGTCACCTATGTGCAAAGGTTAGAGTCTTTATCTTTAATTGATCACAATGTGTGAAATTACACATCCTTTTTAACATAGGAGGGATAATGATCCATTTTATGTCTCATAGGAAGATCTTTACTATCCCCATCCTTTGATACAAGATCTGATATGGGATAGCTTATACATATTCACCGAGCCGCTTCTCACTCGTTGGCCTTTCAACAAGCTGGTCAGAAAAAGAGCTCTTGAAGTTACAATGAAGCACATCCACTACGAGGATGAGAATAGTCGATACATAACCATTGCGTCTGTGGAAAAGGTAAGTAGCATAGCAATTAAGCATATTGATCATTTAACTGTATGCATCAACTGGAGTGGGATTAGCTTTTTAGTTTTCCGTTGAAAAGGTGAATTGATTCAAATATTCCATTAACATTTATATATTTATAAGGTTTTATGTATGCTTGCTTGTTGGGTGGAAGATCCAAATGGAGATGCTTACAAGAAGCATCTTGCAAGGGTCCCAGATTACTTGTGGATGTCAGAAGATGGAATGACCATGCAGGTGTGTGTGTGTGTATTAATACTTCTATTACTTATGGAATATATTCAGTAAATAACTTTTGTATCAATACAATGCAGACTTTTGGGAGCCAAGTATGGGATACTAGTTTTGCCATTCAAGCTTTGCTTGCCACCAACCTAATTGAGGAAACTGCTCCTGCACTTGTAAAAGGACATGATTTCATCAAGAAATCTCAGGTATGCTTAATTTTGAGTATGCTTAATTTTGATGACAAACATATGACATAGTCACAATTCTTTCCTTCAAAATAAGGAAAGTAAACTCCCAAATGAACCAATCTAGTTAATGAGATATGCAAGGTCCCATTTATTTATTAAATGTAAGGCCTTACAAGAGTTTATTAAGATTCCTCATCTTTACAAAATCAGCTTGCAAGATGAGTAGTGCAACTATTGATAAACCCTTGTCAGGCCTTACCATTAAACTATGTCGGACTTTTGTTTTTCTCAATGACGCTCAATAGGCCTTTGAACAATAGGTGTGCTAGCTTTATCTTGCATTGAAACCGATACTCTTATTTCACAGGTTAGGGACAACCCTTCTGGAGATTTCAAGAGTATGTATCGTCATATTTCTAAAGGCTCGTGGACCTTCTCTGATCAAGACCAAGGATGGCAACTTTCTGATTGCACCGCAGAAGGATTGAAGGTAATTAACAACATAGGCTATAAACAATGTAATTTGATACTAAGCTTTCACAATCAAGCCGAATTATAAGTTAATTAAGGTAAAATTATGGGTTGTTCCAGTGTTGTCTACATTTATCAATGTTGCCTCCAGAGATTGTGGGGGAAAAGATGGAACCAGAAAGGTTATATGATTCAGTCAATATCCTGCTGTCGCTTCAGGCAAGTACTATTCAATTAATTGTCACAACTTTTGATCATTGATGTTTGATTTATTTGTGCTACTTGGTTTAATTTTGACACAACTTTATTTTTTAATTAGTGTAGAGTAAAAATGGTGGATTGGCAGCTTGGGAGCCAGCAGGAGCTCCAAAATGGTTAGAAGTAAGTATTGTATTAATATGTATTCATTCATATATGAAAATTAATAAACTGATTAGCTTTGTTATTTATTTTCAGGTACTCAATCCCACAGAATTTTTTGTGGACATTGTAGTTGAACATGAATATGTTGAGTGCACTGCATCGGCGATTCAAGCTTTAATTTTGTTTAAGAAACTATATCCAGGGCATAGGAAGAAAGAGATAGAGAATTTCATCTCCGAGGCAGTTCGATTCATTGAAGATATACAAACAGCCGATGGTTCATGGTATGGAAACTGGGGAGTTTGCTTTACTTATGGTTGTTGGTTTGCTCTTGGTGGTTTAGCAGCTGCTGGAAAGACTTATACCAATTGTGCTACGATTCGCAAGGCTGTTAAATTTCTTCTGAGAATACAGGGAAAAGATGGTGGGTGGGGGGAGAGCTATCTTTCATGCCCAAAAAAGGTTGATATATATATAATTGTGTAATTATTATTACTAATTAGTTACCAATAAATTCACAAACTTCAAACATGAGTTGACAATATAGTGATAATTCAGATGTATATACAACTTGAAGGAAGGCGGTCAAATGTTGTACAAACTGCATGGGCTCTTATGGCTTTAATTCATGGTGGTCAGGCAGAGAGAGACCCTACTCCTCTTCATCGTGCTGCAAAATTGCTCATCAATTCCCAGTTGGAAGAAGGCAATTGGCCCCAACAGGTTCATCTAAGTTCTTTGATATGAAATAATATGGCTCTTATAGTCAGTCAGCATCAACATAAAACCTTTGCCTCTTATTTATTTATTGCAGGATATCTCAGGAGCATTCATGAAAAATTGTATGTTGCATTACCCAATGTATAGAGATATTTTCCCATTGTGGGCTCTAACCGAGTATCGTAGACAGGTTCCATTGCCTTCCACTGTGACTACACTTTAAAAATCAGGCAAATAAAACCAATCAAGTTGATAAGTTAATTTTTCTTATGCTGGATGTGTTCTTGCACGTTTTCATTTCCAAAAGGAATGAGTTCAAATAACCGGAAGAAAAAAGAAAGAAATAAGTTGGCCAATTTTGGCGTTGGGATATATACATACAACATTTTTTTTTACAAACATTCATCTTTTTTTTATCAAGTGATTAATGACTAAATATTCACCGCACAAGGTTAATAAGTGGAGAATGAATTCGAGATTGCACATACAAATTATTTGTAATGTCTCTATCAATCGAGTTATGTTCACTAGGACAATGATATATACAATATTTACATGATTTTTAATACATTTTTTTTAAGGACGATATTCTTATTTTTATTTCCTTCTATAAATTCCCGTTTTCATATTTTTAATGACATTTTATGGACCACTGAATGGATAATATTCTTCATAATATAACAAAAAAAATTATGCTATTACTTTTTCCACCCTATGCATTTCCTCGCGCGCCCTATTTTTTTTCAATTTTACCCCTAGTCCGGATTTCGTTTTTCGGATTGCATTGTTAGAATTTTACAGATGTTTTCGGATTTGACAATCCGAAATAGTGTTTTTCCATAACTTTTACAATTTTAAGCTTTGCAATTCGTAAAATAAAATGTGAATAAGGTAAAAGACAGAAATAAAAAGACACAAACATAAAAACAATTCATTTTATTAATATATGAACAATACAGTACAATAATTTTCAAGCTTTTTAAGCTTATTACATAAGATCCTAAATCTATTTCTAATCTCCTAAGAGCTTAACCACTCGTATGTGATAGGACATACCATTAGTTTGCCTATTGGAGGAAAACCGGAGGAGGAGCGAAGAGGAGGAGCGAAGAGGAGGGCGGGAAGAAGAAAACAACGCCCCTGCGGGAGGTGGGGGGGTGCTCAAACTTACGCCTAGACAGGCCAAGCTAAGAACCACACTGAGCCACATGACCCTCAGATGAACTGCACTTCGTTGCAGCGCGGTTCCATCCTCATTGACCGTTCATACAAACCCTGAAAGTTTTCAACGAGGCCCTTATCTATGAAAGGCCAACGATAGAAAACCATGGTTGGAGAAGGAAGAAGAGGAGGAGAGGGTGGGAGAGAATGGTGTGAGAAATGGTGGGGTTTGGAAGGCTATTTATAGGGAGGGGTGGGTCAAAAACGGTTGGGAGGCCATAAATGCAGTCAAAAAACGTGGTAAAACGCGTTTTTTTGACCTGACCACCGACATAAATGTTTGGTGCAGACCACCAGCCATGACTGAAGCATTCCAGAATATAAAATCTGAAATGCACATGTGGTTTCCAGAATATATTTTCCGGATTAATGCGATAATGGTGAACGAGGGAAAAGTTGGCACTTCCTGTAGGGTTAAGGGCGTTCCGGAATGTAAAATCCGGAAAGCTTCAACATTGGATTCTTTTGAAAGAGAGCCACTAATGTGGGTTTGGACGTTTACAACCACTAACACGTTTTCATTGACTGTATTAATGACCTATGACTTGTTTTAGACTATAAATAGCCTTCCATCTTCAACAAATACCTTCATTCTTCACTTCACCTCTTTTCTTCCCTTTTCTTCAAATATTTTTAGTTTTTTAGGGGTGTTGGTGGGGTCATGGTCATTGTTGACCGTTCATATGAACCCTGCAATATCGTTGTAGCTTGTGTGGGGTTCATATAACGGTCAATAGAGACCATTGACATAAAAAAAAAAAAAAAAAGACACAGAAAAGCACATAACATCACTTCCGGATTTCTATTTCCAAAAATCACTAACAATCTGGTCCGAATTATATAATCCGAACCAGGGGTATATTTGAAAATTTTGTAGGGCACGCGAGAAGGCAGTAGGGTGGGAAAGCAATAATGGAGAGAGAAAAAAGAAAAGAGAAAATAAAAGGCTTAATTGCACTTTTCTCCCCCTATAGTTTGCCAATTGTGCGATTTTGCACCCCATAATTTTAAACGAGCGATTTTGCCCCCTATAGTTTTTCCCCTTTCTGATTTTATGGTCCCCATGACATTTAGTGTTGATGTGTCTGTTTTTTTATCAATTAATGTGAGTCACGTGTGTAATTCCATTTTTAAAAAAATAAAAAAATGGTATTTTTCAGATTTTCAGCACTAAATTCTATTGTTGGTCACGTGCCTCCTTCTCTCAAAATCTGAAAAATACCATTTTTTTTATTTTTTTAAAAAATGAAATTACACACGTGGCACACATTAATTGATAAAAAACAGACACATCAACACTAAATGTCATGGGGACCATAAAATCAAAAAGGGGGAAAACTATAGGGGGCAAAATCGCTCGTTTAAAACTATGGGGTGCAAAATCGCACAATTGACAAACTATAGGGGGGAAAAATGCAATTAAGCCAAAATAAAAACATAATGTGGGTACGGGAGAGAAAATTGTCAAAAAGTTGTCACAAAATGGTTGTACAAATATCATTTCTCGGAAAAATAATAGTAAAAAAATTATACTTTATCTGTTTTATATAAGTTTGAAAAACTTGTTTAATTTCTCGCTGAAAACTACTTTTTCAAGTAAAACGCCATTTGGTTCTTTGATAAAAAAGAATATTCTATTCTTTTTTTTTTTAAGGAGAATATTTGATTCTTATACTACTAGGAGAAAGGAAAATGTATGTATATACTTCAATAACCTTTATGATGCATTATTCCAAAAAATAATAATTTATGATGCTTTAGTTTTTTCTAACATAAAAGAGCCTATATCATTTCATTAAGAAAATAATAGCTGAAATAGTGAAATACAATGTAAGAAGGTCAAAAACTTGGTGACTAGTCTACAATATAGCTGCTTTTGTCGATGAATGAGCAATTGCATTTTTTTTCCCTCCTAGTAAAATTAATGAGAAAGCTTCGACAAAAATAATAAGGATTGTGTTAGAACAACAATTAGTAACAAAAGAATAAAGAGATAAAAATTGTAAGACAATAAGATACGATCTTTATTCATTTAATTTTTAATGTTGTTTAAATTTGGGATTATATAGCTGCTATAATTCTGTGTATTTCTTCATTGAATTAAAGTTTACAGTGTTACCGTCCAAATTACAAGAATTCCTCTGAACAATGCAACGAGGGACTATCCCCCTATATCCCTAGTCACTCCTAGCAATAATTGGGCCTAACACATGTTTGGGCAAACACAAGGGCATGGACTGACGAACCTCTGACATATACCCAACTTCTTCATCTGTCTTTGGACACTAATCAAATGAGAGTTTTAAGTGATTTGTCAATGAGGTATTCACAACCTTTGAATTGCTCATATCAACTTTCTCTAGCACCTTTTTAATGTAGCTTTTATGAGAGAGTCATAATTTTCTAGCACTCATATCCTTGAGATAGTCGTTTTCGTGTAGACTACTTACGGAAATCAAGTTCTTTTTCAATTTTGAAATACCTCACTTGAATGTAGTGAACCACTTCCAGTGCGGCGTCATGTGGTAAGAACAACCAAAGTCAAGAATCCACACATAAGCACACTTGCCAGGTGAAACACAAATAATATCTCCTTCACTGTCAAAATCATCGGTTTGGACCACATTTGCTTAACTGGACGGGTCATATTTTTTGTTCGGACAATACCTCTTTCAATGCTTGATATGTTACCAACCAAAGCACTAAATTGTTATTTTGTTCTTTAATTTTGATCTTTTTTTTCACAATATGCTTTACCTTTGTTTCGCCTAAGATCTTGACTCTCTTTCATATACAAATCGTCGCCTTGAGTTCTTTCCTCTAAATTTTTTCTCCTTTAGAATGATACAAGAATGAAGCATTAATTACATCGATGTTGGTAGTGTCTTTCTCATAGGTAAGACCTGGGAACGAGCATAACAAAATAATTACCTTGTCTTTCTCATCGATCTTTACCCCAGACCTAACCAGATCAACGATCATTTGTTGAAGACATTAACATGTTGCGAACCAAGTCATTCATACATCTTTCGGTTGTATAGTCACTGCTTCACAAATACTCCCTCTGTTTCAAAATATAAGCAAAATTCACTTTTTAGGTTCATTCATTTAATGATGTATGTGGTCCATATTATGAACCACATACATCATTAAATGAATGAACCTAAAAATTGAATTTTGCTTATATTTTGAGACGGAGGGAGTAGTTTATTTATCAGCGTCTTGGTCATATACTGACTGTTCAATTTATCTCAAACCTCCTTCAAAGTTGTTAGGTCCATAATATGATACATCACCTCGTCTGAAACACATAAACATATCAATCATGTGACCTTCTTTATCATCTCTACTTAAGCGGTATCCTCTATGTTGGTTGGTTTCATCTCACATGTCGCATTGTGTAAACTTTATAGAGCCAATAAATCCTTAACCTTGTCTTTTGCCATAATCCAAAATTAATTTCCCCGTCGAACTTTCTCGCCTTGAATTTCGCACCGGAGTTTAGCATCATTTGATAACAATTGTTAGAACATCAGATAGTAACACAAGAATAAATGAATGAGATAGCGTGAAAATTTTAGGGACCTCATTGATGCACATGATGTGGTAGAGACGAGAAATGAAATAAGACAATTGCTTTTTTGACATTCAGAAGTTCCTAATAACACAAGTAAATTACTAAAATACTCCAGCGGTAACTACCGTTGGGTTATAACTAGAAAACTGGACTGCCATTGAATTTTTTGATCTTTTACTTGTGTTCCTATGACATTTTGAATGTTAGAATAGCAATTCTCATGAAATAAAGCAAGATAAAATTTGATAGAATATAAACATGATAATAACTTACTCTAGCATATATTTGATGCACACAAGATAACAAATATTATCATATTATTTTATCATATCATGTATTTTATGCATACTACATACCGACATTAATTTTTTATGAATTAATAAAATATTATTTAAGTAATTAATATTTTTAAATAATATAAAAATATTCATTGAAACCATTAAATGTACAATATTTAAAAATATGATTATGTAAGTTTTAGTATTAATTTATCTTATCTTGTTGTCTGATCAAATACTGGTACTGGATTAAGACAAGATGTTATATAGTTATAATATTTTGTCTCTTTTTTTTGACAAATAATATTTTTTGAAAAATATTTTGTCTCTTATAATGGACACTAAACGACCTTTTTTGTGTGTAAGGGATAATGTACGGTAAACGACCTGATACTATTAATACAGCACAATCTCTTGTTAAATTTACGTTTTTATTTTTTTTAAATGGATTGAGTTTGAGTGAAAAAGTGAATTTAATTAATGTGTTAACAAATTAAATTGATTTTATTTTTTTTGAACTACTTTAGGAACTTTGACTAGACCAATAACAAATAAAAATATTAGAAACACAATAATAAAATAAAATGTTGTAATAACGTGGGTGTATATAAAAGAAGTAGTAGCCAATAAGAATGAAGTGATTATTACATGGCGCAATGTCATTGAATAATATTGACAGCTTAACAATATATGACACGTTAATTAATCAATTAATTAATTAAACTCAAAACTGAAGAAGA
This sequence comes from Medicago truncatula, assembly GCF_003473485.1. NCBI lineage: Eukaryota > Viridiplantae > Streptophyta > Magnoliopsida > Fabales > Fabaceae > Medicago > Medicago truncatula. The sequence goes on from NC_053045.1 coordinate 195,345, forward strand.
GTAGTAGTTCGTTCGAAAAAAAGAGAAGGAAAGAAGAAGAAGAAGAAGAAGAAGTGTTTCTGTTTGGTTTGGAGTGAGACGAAGCTAATTTCACTCACAAGTGTAAGCATTATTAGATCTATTTTCTTCAATTTCAATTTCAATTTCAATTTCAATTATGAAATCTAAAATGCCGATGCATTTAGATCTATATACGTGATTTCGAAATGTCGTTATTAAATCATTACTAATTCAATTTAATACGATCTATCAGGTTTTAGTTGAATTGAATTTTGTTGAATGTGAGGAATAGAATAGGTGAAGAAGAAGAAGGAATAGTTGAATTGTTTTGAGAGAGAGAAAGAGTGTGTTGATAAAAAGGAATTCAAAATTCAGCGACCGGGTTCAGGGGGTGACTTACCACCCCAAGGAGGTGAGTATAGCCCTTTTCCAGTTGTACGGAGAGTCAATTCAACTCATACCATCATGATGGATGAAGATATCATGGAGACTGGCACTTACCATGATAGGCCAAGAACTTTCCCTAACATGCGTTCTAAACCTTACACCCCGCTGGTATTATCTTACCATTATATTTCCCCCATTTTCCAATGTATATATATATATATACTCTATTATCTTCTTACATAATTGTTTTCTTCAGATATTTCGTATTCTACTCGGTATAAATGTTCGTGTCCTCTTCATTCTTTTACTCCTCGGCTTTGGAGCTATCTTTTACATGGGTGCAAGTACATCTCCAATTATTGTCTTTGTCATCACCATTTGTATTCTCAGCTTCCTTGTCGCCATATATCTTATGAAGTGGGTGCTCGCTAAAGATGAGGGTCCCCCTGAAATGGTTCAGGTTAATATTTTATAATTGAATTATTGGTTTAACATGATATCAATTTGAATGTTCAAATTATTTTACATTTAGATTATAGTCTCTGTTTGATAATTGGATCACATACCATCAACTCTTTGTTTACTTTCTAGATAGCTGATGCTATACGAGATGGAGCTGAAGGATTTATCCGGACACAGTATGGAACTATATCCAAGATGGCTATGTTGCTTGCTCTTGTCATTCTTTTCATATATTTGTTTCGCAGCACAACTCCTCAACAGGAAGCTGCTGGCATGGGAAGGTAACATCACACTTTTATATGCCATATATTCTTTATTCAACTTTTTACATGTTCTCATCTCTCATATACATTCTATTTCAGGACAACATCTGCATACATCACTGTAGCTTCTTTCCTTTTAGGTGCCCTTTGTTCAGGTTTTGCTGGATATGTAGGGATGTGGGTGTCAGTTCGTGCCAATGTCAGAGTCTCTAGTGCTGCAAGACGCTCTTCAAGAGAGGCATTGCAGGTTAGCTGTCATTAGTTCAGTATCAGTGTCTACAAAAAATATGAACAGTTCACTATTCCTATATTAACTGAAAGAAAGTTCTACAGATAGCTACTCGAGCAGGTGGTTTATCAGCTCTTATTGTAGTTGGTATGGCTGTAATTGGTATAGCAGTCCTTTATGCCACATTTTATGTTTGGCTGGGAGTGGGCACACCTGGTTCAATGAAGGTCACTGATTGTATGTACAGTCTTCTCCCCGAACTTATTTATTATAATGAATGGACAATTTCTTTTTAAAATGTTTGAAGTTTAGATGTTGTTATCAGTAACATATGAGTGCTATTATGTTTCATTGGTATACTTCCAAACTATTTTTCCATTTGGTAAGTGTGTATGATTTGGTGATTCTTTATCTGTGTATGGATCTGATTGTGGTCACGAATGATTTCTAGATGTACTGAAAAATCCAAAATATGTATGACATTTTCACCCCTAAATGTGTTCTGTATCCAGTTTTATCATAGTTAGGTGAAGTGGGTATATTCGACTTTAGCCTGAAATGAATTACAGCTGATTTGACTGCACCATGATTTTGTCTTTACTGCTACGGATGGGAGCATTACCTGCATCTTTTGGCTTTTATTCTATCTCCTCTCTCTCTATTTGATTTTAAACATTTTTTCTTTTCCGTCAGTGCCTCTTCTCCTAGTTGGATATGGATTTGGTGCCTCCTTTGTCGCACTGTTTGCTCAGTTGGGTGGTGGAATATATACTAAAGCAGCTGATGTTGGGGCAGACCTTGTTGGAAAAGTAGAACAGGGAATACCTGAAGATGATCCTAGAAACCCTGCTGTTATTGCTGACCTGGTAATTGTTCAATTGTTGTTTACTTCATTTGGAAGGGTCCACACTCTGCACATTCAAATTGATGCTTATGTCAATCCAGGGTTTCCATAGATTCCTACTTGTTTTTCTAAGGGCCATAGGATAGTTCATTAAATTTTTAAAAATAAGGTTATAAGTAACAGAAACAGTATATCTACTTACTATTGTTCATGTTTAAATTACATTGATGTTTTACATGGTCATATTTAAAGGTGTTGATGTTAGACGGGTTGACTTTTTCTCTGATTTAATTTACTTGGAAGGTTTTCTCTGATTTTAATTCCTAAGACCTAGATATTTGCATTTGCTGTTTTGTGGAAGAAGCTTATGGGATTTATCACTTCTATGGTCATTGTTTTGGTTTTGTTAAACTATTTTAATAAGCAGAGAAGAAAGTATGTGATAGAAATTGGTATCTATATTGGTAAATTTAGGAAAAAAACAATTTATTATAATTAAATCCTGCAATTCTGTATTAAAACAGAGGAATTGTGGAATTACAGAATATCACACAAGAAACTGACTTAGGCACTAAGAACAGATTAGTCTGCGGTTACCCTAAAATTCCCTTCCAAGAAATTTGAGAGTCTTGGTCTCTCTTCCAAGAATTAGAGAAGGTCTCTCCGTCTTATAACCATTCAATAACTATCCAAATAACCACTTTCCTCTTTCCTTTCTCAATTTATTCATAAAAATAAATAAAATAACTGACAAATAATAAAAACATAACTGCCATAATAAGAAGTTTAACAGTATGGTACATAACAAACTTATTGTAGAGATGTCCATTGGAGATATTTTGATTTCAGTATATCTTAAATTTAAGAACTCTGATATTAAGCTTCAAGCCAAGAATATTGAAGATATTATGAAAATTTTGTGAACATCATTAAATAATTGATATACATACACGGAAATTTTGTAAAATTGTTTCATACTCATAAAATTATAAACATAAGGCAAATGAAAAGAACTGTTTGCTGTTTATAATTTCTGTGGCCTGTGTTTGCTTCTTTCTGTTTTTACTTTTTTTTTTCCCCTAGTCCTTTACTTCCAGTGGTATCATAATGATTCTGGTTTGATTCTAAGGTTGGAGACAATGTGGGAGATTGTGCTGCTAGAGGTGCTGATCTTTTTGAAAGCATCGCAGCTGAAATAATCAGTGCCATGATACTAGGGGGAACAATGGCACAACGCTGTAAAATTGAAGGCAAGTACCCAGTTACTCCATATTGTCTCGATTGCTTCTTTTTGGTTTTCACTGAGTTGTATGCATAATTTGATGTTTTTTCTTCTGATTCAGATCCATCTGGCTTCATCTTGTTTCCTCTTGTTGTTCACTCATTTGATCTGGTAGTTTCATCTGTGGGAATATTTTCTATTCGGGGTACACGTGAATCTGGAGTAATGACTCCTACTGAAGATCCTATGGCAATTCTTCAGAAAGGATATTCTGTTACAATAGTTTTAGCTGTTCTGGCATTTGGTCTGGTAATAGTTAATCTTCATTTATGATATTTAAATTTGGCTTTTCTAAGTTATCTGGGTTGGCCAAGCATACTCTGTTCTATTAGCTGTAATTTTTTTGTCATTGAAATTGAAATATGCAATTTCTGTTTAGGATTGCACCACAAAATATCTTCAACCTTTTCAAATTGTTTCACACCTTCTATTTCTCTTACTGTTTATATTTAATTACTCTGCAGTCTACCCGGTGGTTACTTTATGTTGAGCAAGCACCTTCAGCATGGTTCAATTTTGCTTTGTGCGGGTTGATTGGTATTATCACAGCGTACATTTTTGTCTGGATCACCAAGTATTATACTGACTACAAGCATGAGCCTGTGCGCACATTAGCCCTTTCTAGCTCTACTGGCCATGGGACTAACATAATTGCTGGAGTTAGTTTGGGGCTGGAATCTACTGGTCTTCCAGTCCTTGTCATCAGTGTGGCGATTGTCTCAGCCTACTGGCTGGGCCAGACTGCTGGACTAATAGATGAAACAGGAAACCCAACTGGTGGGCTGTTTGGCACAGCTGTAGCAACAATGGGAATGCTTAGCACTGCTGCTTATATTCTTACCATGGATATGTTTGGCCCGATAGCTGATAATGCTGGAGGAATTGTAGAAATGAGTCAGCAGGTAGTTCTGGCCAGAACAAATATTTTCCATACTGTGTTCTGTTATATTTGAGATTTCTCATGGTACGTATACTGACATTACCTATTATCAGCCTGAAAGTGTCCGAGAGATCACTGATGTCCTTGATGCCGTGGGTAACACAACCAAAGCCACCACCAAAGGATTTGCCATTGGTTCTGCTGCGCTTGCCTCTTTCCTTCTGTTTAGTGCTTACATGGATGAGGTTTCTTCATTTTCTCGTGAACCTTTTAAACAGGTCTGCAGAACTGGCTCCCATCTTATTAGGCTATTAAAAGTTAATGCAATTGAGGGAAAAGGAGAGGAAGTGTGATTTGAGTCTGAAAACATGATTATTGCAGGTTGATATTGCCATTCCAGAAGTTTTCGTTGGTGGGTTGCTGGGTGCCATGCTTATATTTGTCTTTAGTGCTTGGGCTTGTGCTGCTGTTGGCCGAACTGCACAGGAGGTTGTTAATGAAGTAAGAAGGCAGTTCATTGAGAGGCCTGGTATAATGGTGAGTTTAAGTTTTTAAAGTAATGTTGATTATGTTAGTTATGTTTTGAATCTCTTTTTTTTCCCCTCTGTTAATGACTTGATGCTTTCTACAGGATTACAAGGAAAAACCGGATTATGCTCGCTGTGTTGCAATTGTAGCATCCGCATCATTAAGAGAGATGATAAAACCTGGTGCTTTGGCAATCATTTCACCTATTGTAGTTGGTGAGTTTACTTCTGTTTTTTAATTTTAAGAGAGATGATAATACCTGGTGCTTTGGCAATCATTTCACCTATTGTAGTTGGTGAGTTTACTTCTGTTTTTTAATTTCGTTTGCATATATATTATATTACTAGTGAACCTGTGGGAGAAATTCAACATTTATTCAAGTTTTGGGTTGTACCATAATCATCACATTAAATGCAAATGAATATTTGTGGCTATTTCAGGAGCAGATAAAATAACTATATATTGTGTTAAATTTCTAGAGGCAGAAATTTTTTAAATGTTTCAGCATGTATTCGTGAAAGATAGTATATTCCTCACAATCCTCAAATCAATGAATCTTGAACTAGTTTTGGAGATCCTATCTCTCTTATCTCTGAGTCTTTCTATTTATCTGGTTTGATTTCTTGATTATGAACTCTTCAGGCTTTCCTTGTAATTGTTCCACCGGTACATTTTTAATAGCAGTTGTATATTCCTTTTGGCATTGAAGAGATCTATAAACTAAGTACTATTTTTAGTTGTACCTGATTATCAAAACTTTATTGATATGCTTTTCCTTGTTGCATTTGGGCCAACTTTTAGTATATTTGAGAAATATTTGCATGAATTTGTTGCATTGTTTTTTGTTTTCTCTCTAATTCTCTCACTGCTAAAGTTCTTGGACCAACTTTATGGAAAATGCCTTAGATATCAGCTCACTGTTTCTTCATTCTTTTTCATTTTTCTATGACCTGGTTGCTGATTGGTGATCTGTTAATCGTATATTTTTGTTATGGATATTTTTTATGACATACTTAGGTTTGTTACATTTTGTTTTATCACTTGCAGGTTTTGTATTCCGAATTTTGGGTTACTATACAGGGCAACCCTTACTCGGGGCTAAAGTTGTGGCTGCTTTGCTGATGTTTGCAACAGTGTCTGGTATTCTTATGGCACTTTTTCTGAACACTGCTGGTGGTGCCTGGGATAATGCAAAGAAGTACATAGAGACCGGAGCTCTTGGAGGCAAGGGAAGTGATGCTCATAAAGCAGCAATAACAGGAGATACGTAAGTTACTTTGTATGCTATCTTTGTTGTTCAATTATGACATTAACATACCTATGACAATTTAGAGTAATATAGTTACTTTGTATGATATCTTTGCTGTACAATTATGGAACGTTTTTCACTTGCTTTTGAGTTTGATTACCAATCTTTTCACTATTCAGCTTTTGTGGTATGTTCTGTTTTTCTAGCAAGTACAATTCTTTTAACAAGTACGAAACTTTTTATTTATTTTACAGAGTGGGAGACCCATTCAAAGACACTGCTGGTCCTTCACTTCATGTCCTTATAAAGATGCTCTCAACGATTACATTGGTAATGGCTCCCATCTTCCTGTGAGAGTTGTTGATATCTCTATTGCGGCCTCTAAAAAGCATACTTTTGCCTATTTGATTTTGATATTTTTGGGAGTATAGAGATAGGTTGTATGAATCTAAAATGTACATCGACGAGCTTGATTTATAGTGACATTGAATTTTCTTGTTCTTGATCAGAATAAGAGATGTTAGTTGACCCAACAAATGGCAAATATAGGAAATGTCCTCCATATTTTTGGTCTATTTAAATTATGTGTTCCTATGCGCTGCTCACCAAGACCTAAATTAAATATAGGAATGGGTGCTCTAGAGATCAAGGTCTTTTCTAAAAATAGTTTTTTTTTTTTTTTGCCAATGTTAGTAGTCACCACGATATGTGGCTATGTGAATAGCTGATACTTGATGATTAAAAGTATAAGCTATTCACAAAACAATATATCGTGAATGCATGAGTAAGAACGAGCATGCAATTTGATAAAAGATGTCACACCAAAAGCATTGCATGAAGATAATGTAGCATGTATTAAACAAATTAAAGATGGCTATTAAAAATCTGATAGTTTTAAACACATTTTACCAAAAAAAAAATTATAGTCATAAGTCGCAAGAGTGAGTTTGGATGAGATAATTGAAAATTTAAGAAAAATTAGAATTTTAGCAATTCAAATACTTCAATTGAGTTCTCTTCATTTTAATTTTTTTTGTTAGGATAGAGCAATTTCAAAATGAAAATAGGGATCAATTTGTAAATTTTGAAGATTTTTTGAAGATTTTCGTGACCAATTTACAAATTTTTTAAAATTTATAGGGGCCAATTTAAAATTTGAAAAATATAGGGATGAAATTGCATGTATGAAAGAATTATAAGAACTTATTTTGTGATTCACACGTATAAAATAAGTAATGAATTCCAGATTCTTAACTTGGTATTTGAAATCTCCAAAATTGACAAAATACTTCACAAAAACCTTTTATTTTGAAAATTCTCCAAATTTATCATCCAAACAATAAACTATATATTGAACAATTTAAACCACCCTCTAAAATTACATTACCCTTCATCCAAACACATTCTAAAAGAAGGCTAATTGCATGATACACAAGTGAGATAAGTCTTGCATCATACATACGTTGATTTACACTATTGGATCTATAAATTCCACCATTGAATAAATCTTGCATTATCTCAATAAGAAGAGCAGATAGACGTTCATTCTATGTCCGTCTGAATGCTAGTTATAAATATTTATTTTAAGAAATTTTGATTAGAATTATGGGCCGGTTTGTTATAACTTTTTTTTTTTAAGAGTTTAGTAGTGTAATATATTTTTGGTATAATTTTTTAAACAAAGAAAATTTTAAGGAAAACTTCAAATGAAAAATTCGTTTGAGTACCTTATCTTAAAATATCGTTCTAAGTATTTCATCATTTTGGTATAATTGTTTTTATTCTAAAATTTTAAAAAAAAATCTCTAAAAAAAAGCTATTTCAAATAGGTTTTCATTTTTAAAAATGTCATTTTGAAAAAATATGTGATTTTTCCTACGTCAAAATCTCTTTTATAACTAATATCAACTATGCTTTTTTTTTCTGTGGTGGCCGGGATTTGAACCCCAAACCTTGGGTATACTATACATTGTCCTCACCAACTGAGCTAAGCTCACATGGACAATATCAAATGAGTTTGATATAACTTCTACTCTTTTTGAGTAAATTTTAAAAAAATCCATTTTTAAAATTACAAAGAAAAATATTTTTTCAAAAAATTTAAAACAAACGGGCCCTATATATATTTGTGACTTTTAAATAGTAACAAACTATGGGTTTTTTTTGGGAAAAGTTTGTTACTAACAAACTATGTTTATCTTTTTCAATAACACCAACCAAATAACATTTTCAAAAAAATATTTGTTTAAGAATATAATTGAAATAAATAAAAATCTAACTAAAAAATCTTTTTCTTTTTTTTGAGGGGGCTATAAAAAATCTTATATTATCCTTTTATATATTATTCCAATATATCTATCTAATTAGTTTAATCTCTTATAATTTTTTTTGTTTTGAGCAAACCCTTATACTTTTATATATTGTTATAGATTAGTTTAATCTTTTGTAACGTGCATTATAAGTTTCTGCTTCTTTCTTTGCCTCGTCTCTGTACATTCATTCAATCACCACTGAAATTCTAATTTTGGTTTCTCAGTGAATCGTCGTGGTCCTCCTCCTCCTGTCATGAAGAAAGGTAATGATGGTGATGATGTGCCTTAATCTGTGTTTACGGCTGTTTTTACTTGTTCACTAGCACTGGATTATGCTTAAAAAAACATGCATGCTTATTCTTGATATCATAGCACTCTTGTGTTGACTCCTATTTTCTTTTGATGCTAAAACTCTAATTGCTTCTTGCTTTTTTCTTACCTGACTAACTAGCATAAGAAATATATTAATATATATCAACCTACTTTAGCGCTACCGAGTATAAACCGGTGAACCATCAAATTAGTCTCTGACTTTGCAAAATACTCTCAAATAGATCTTGAGATTATGAATATTTCAAAAAGTCAATTTTACTCATATTAGTCCTTTTGAAAACATATTAGGGCCTAAATTGATAGAAAGTGATTAAATATAGGAATCAAATTGATAGTAAGTTGTTAAAATATAGGGATCTACTTGATAGTGAGGGGTTAAATTTAGGAATCAACTTGACAGTTAATAAAGTCGAGAACCTTTTTGAAATATTCACAATCTCAGAGACATGTTTGAGAGTGTGTTACAAAGTCAGACACTAATTTGGTGGTTTGGTCAAATATAAATTGATGCTACTTCTATGTTTTGACCTAATGATGTTTGGTTTACATTCGTAGCAGCCAACCCCCTCGCCTAGCGGGATAAGGAGCCATGTTTGGCATATACTTCTCTTTACCTTGTAAAATTTATTCTTTTAATTTTTGAACTACTTTTCTGCTCATTTTATTTTGATTTTCCTCCACAGCAAGTGATACAAATGGAACTATTTCCAACCCCATGGGTGAAGAAACTCAAGATAGAAAGCAGGCCAAAGTTGTGGTTGAGGACAAAAAGAAAAACCATGATTCACAACACTCTGCTGTGCCTTGTAAGCCGGGTGATGGGAACCTACGGTCGCCTATTTGCTGCATCATAGGTGATGTCAACACTGGAAAAACCAAGCTTCTGGGTGGTATTCGAGGTAACAATTTTCAAGAAGGCGGTATCGACCAACAGAGTGGCACAACATACTTTCCTGTCCATGGAAGTAGGCGTCTACTGGTTATTGATACCCCAGGCCACCAATCATTCAATAACTCAATTTCTTGGGGTTCAAGTCTATGTGATATTGCAATTTTGGTTGTAGATATTATGCATGGCTTAGACCCAGAAACTGTAGAGTCATTCCGTCTACTAAAAACGAGGAACACACAATTCATTGTTGCATTGAATAAGGTGAGTCACTATTCCACTTTTATGACCCGCTGCTTTCAAATTCCAATATTTGTTCTTTCAGGTTATTCAGTTTTGTCACATGGTTCTTGCAACATTGCAGGTGGACAGGATTTGTGCCTGGCAAACATGTCGTAATGCTCCAATTCGTGAAGCATTGATGCAACAGTATGGGAGTGCTAAATACGAGTTTCGTAGGAGGGTCATTAAGGTAGTAAAAGACGTTTTTTTTTCCTTTCTAAGTTGTGGCAGATTGTTTTTGTTCATGTTTGCCATGCTAATTTTTTTCCTTTTACTTCTAGATTATTTCTCAGTTCAGGATGCTCGGTGTAAATACTCAATTGTATTATGAAAACAAAACAATGGGAGAAACATTCAACATTGTGCCGACAAGTGCAATAAGGTAACTGTGTATTGTCTTTCTTGTAGCCACAACACTCTTTCACTGCCACTCTGTTTGTTCATGTTTTAGTATTTGATATTTCAATGGTGAAGGAATCCCAGACATGTTATTTCTATTGTTTCAGTGGACCCAAAAGACCCAAATTGAGAAATTTACATACAGTGAAGATGTGCAGGTTAGCCGTATTTTCACATATTATTTAAGTGGTTTGAACTCTTGAATGCTTCTTGATTGTTTAACAATAGCGTCTTATCTGTATTTGACTGTGGTTACCAGTGTACTGTTTTGGAAGTCAAGGTTATTGAAGGCTATGGAACTACTATTAATGTTGTTTTAGTTAATGGTGTTCTTCATGAAGGAGATCAAATAGTTGTATCTGGAATGAAGGCAAGCATCTCAGGTTCTAACTACATCTGTTCATACTTGCTTTCTGCCTCTGACTAATAAAGTTTATAATATAGGGTTCAATTGTTACCACAATCCAAGCTTTATTAAGACCTCATCCAGTGAAGGAACTTCTTGTTAAGGTACTGCTATTTCTTTTGCATATGATTAATTTATTTTACCATCAAATTTGTTGCTTGATAGGAAAACAATATAACCTAATTGGTCCATAACTATCTAGTGTGCATGTGGACCAGAGACTCTTTTGGTCTTGGTACTAAAGTATGTTTTGGGTAGGAAAATGGCTTTTAGAATTTTATTGATTTGGTACTAAAGTATGGTTTGGGTAGGAAAATGGCTTTAAGAAATTTGAACGAGCGCAAATAATAAGTGTTGGAAACATAGGACATGACTGTGAGATTCTTAACATTATGCTTAACACGAAGGAACCGAATTATAACAAGTATAGTTGATCATAGTTCATATTACTATGATGGAGAAGTCTTCATTTTTACTGTCATTGGAATTTGGAAGGGATGGGAAACTCCCGTTTAGTCTGAGCTTGAGGGGTCTTCGACAGAGGAGCTGTATTCTATTATTTAGTGTGTTTCCAGCTAAGTAATGGTTGTCTAATTTCAGGGATCGTATATACACGACAAAGAAATCAAAGCTGTGATGGGAATCAAGATTACTGCCCAGGTACTTTATTGAATTATGTTTTTCTTCGGTTCTATGTTTATGAATGTGTAGAGAATCAGAGATTTGATAAGATTTCCTGTTATTGTAGGGACTTGAACATGCTATTGCTGGCTCTAGTTTATATGTGGTGAAGCCTGATGATGATTTAGAATATTTTAAAAAAGCGGCCTTGGAAGACGTGGAGTCGGTCTTGAGCAGGTTTGAGAGGAGTGGCGAGAGCATTTATGTTCAGGCTACAATACCTGGCTCATTATTGAAAAGAGGAGTAATGAATTTTAAGAAAACTCCAGAAGTTAATATTCCTGTCAGTGCTATAGATCATGTACATAAGAAAGATGTGAAGAAGGCCAGTGCAAGAGCAATGCTTGAAAAGAACGTCCAGGAGAATTCTACTATATTGACTACGTTTGATGTCAAAGTCACCCCTGAATATAGGGAACTTGCAAGTGACAGTTTAAGGTTTACACCCACAACATTAAGGAAGAGAAAGGGAAAGAATCTGCTGATGAGGCCGACTTCTCATGCATGGTAGTTAAAATTCGAAATTGAATCGTAAAATCTTATGATCTTGCAAAGTTTCCCTCGGTTTATGAGTAGATGCAAAGTCTACGATCTTTGAAACAACGATTTAACGTTTTAATTACATAAGTATTTTAAGTGTTATGTTGTTGTTATGTGAGTGTTAGTGTTTTAATTAATTACAAAAGTATAATTTCAAGTGTGATTGAAGGTTTTCTTTTGTCTTATGCTATTTTTATATGCATATATTTGAGATTTAAGAATTTTGTTTACCAAATGAAGTCTAAGTCTCTTGGCACATAACTTTTATCAGGCCATGGGAATACTGGGACATAATGTAGAAATGAAGTGTAAGTGTGTATGGTTTTAGTAAAAAATTACTTTGGCTCGCATACTTAACTGTTAATCTACCAGCTTTCAATTATTATTGTTATTTGAATATTGCTTTCAATTATGTTATTCCAATGTAACTATGATAATTAAGTTTAAAAAAAAATAATGGTAAGTATTGGTTAAAATAAATGTTGTATTTAATAGAGAAATGAAGTGTCACCCACCACCTCACCTTATCGTTGTTTGCTGATACTGGTCTGTGTGATGTTGTCCATGATGTCTATGAGAAGCATCAACTGCAATTGCAATTGCAATTGGAACGGTGGTTTATTCCCTTTTCGAATAAAAAATAGTGGTGGCTTCGGAGGAGGAGGAGGTGCAGATAACAATAACAATAAAGCTGCTGCTGCTGCTGCTGCTGCTGATGATAAGAAGAAGAAGAACAACAACAATTCAATTCCTAGTAAGTATCTATCAATTCATATTCATCTCCAACTACTTTCAATTCAATATATAATATAATCAATCAATTCTATTTGTATTTTGTAGAGCAAGCTGCACCGCGTTTAACTTCACAAGTCAATTCCCAAGACATTGACTTTCAACAACGCCTCAACGCTATTAAAAGGTATCATATCAAACTCAACACTTTTGCTTTTCAATTTATCAAAATAAATAATTAAATTATTCTTTCTAGGTCAGCACTTGAACAAAAGAAAGCACAAGATAAAAAACAATTTGGAGCAATTGACTATGATTCACCTATTTCTATTTCTGAGTCAGACAATAAAACAATTTCCTTTGCTACCAAGGTTGGAATAGGTGTAGCTGTTCCAGTCTTTGCTCTCGTTTTTGCTCTTGGAGATTTTCTCCCATCAGGAAGGTTTCATTCAATCTTTTAACTTCTAATTTTCCTTTTTGTGTATGGTTTAAACTGAAATTGAATATCTATCTTTTCCTTTTTAGTCCCAACGAAGACAACATTGCTTTGGTCAATGATAAATTGTCAGACATGGATAAAACTGCTCTTCAGGTATAGTGTCTTTATTGAAAGAAATATATTTCAATATGTCTCTTCTAATCCTTCAAATTTAAGCATTACACTCAATCAAAACTACAGAATCATTGACAATATATATTTCCTCAAATCTGGCAGAGTAGGCTTAAGGAATTTGAAGCAACATTAAGCAACTCCCCAAGAGATCCAACTGCTCTCGAAGTAAGTAGTGGATGCTAGTTATGTTCTGCTAATTTCTGTGTCTCTAGATATATTTGAAAGGGTTTTCAGGGAGCTGCAGTAACTTTGGCAGAACTAGGAGAGTATGCAAGAGCTGCTTCTCTACTTGATGATTTGACAAAGGTTAGTATTATATGGATATTTTGTCAAAATTGCCTATTATTTGTTGAAAACTATCTTCATTCTCGGGAACTATTTCTTATGTAGGACCTGTAATTTACTGCTAATAATTTGGACGTCATTTGTATTTATTTACTTTTTAATTAGATGAAACATGATCAGTATATTTTCTGATTTATTTTAATTAGAGATTGTAATGTAATCACGTTATACATTTAATCTTCTGAGGATTTCCTCATGCTATTCTGACTAAAATCCTTTTTCAAAAATATTTAGCGCTCATGCTTTTTAATCATTTGTTGAACTGATTTTTTTTTTGTGTTCCAAGGAAAAACCAAATGATGCTGATGCTTTTCGTTTGCTTGGAGAAGTAAAGTATGAACTCAAAGATTATGAAGGGAGTATTGCTGCATATAAAAGTTCAGCAAAGGTCAGTCTTTTGAGCGACTTCAAACACTTTTTATGGGTGGATGTCCTAAACGACTGTCAAAACTAAATGGTTACAGCTTACTTCTTGTAAAGATGCCTAGAATTCTGTTCATTCTGCAATTTAGATTGGGATTTAATGATCTAATTTTTTAGCTTTTTTTTTTACTTGTTAAGATTTTTAAGTTCTTTACCTGCTTTTGGACTAGCCATTCTATAAATGAGTACATTCATGTGACCCAGAGGTTAAAACTGTAGTGCACAACAAGAGACTATGGTTACTAAATCTTAGGGATTAATTGTTTTAGGCTTAGTTGTTTCACGTAGTGTTATCCATAAATATTTGGTTGATCCTAATAGGTATCTGAAGATATCAAATTTGAAGTTCTACGTGGCCTTACCAATTCATTACTTGCTGCCAAGAAGCCAGACGAGGTTTGTCATCTTGATAATCTATTCTTCAGATGAATGTGCTGCACAAATAAACTTCTAATTGGTTGCTTATCTTAGTCTTTAGTGTATAACAATCATCAGATTTCGCAAATGGTCATTCTGTTCTCAATGCTCATATTTTATCTAAATACAGTGGGTCTAATGGAAGTTGAATTAACATTATATTTTTCAATTCTTTCTTCAACAGGCTGTTCAATTACTTTTGGCCTGTCGTGAGCGTCTGAGTTCAGAAGATTTAAGCAAAAAAACTGATAGCAGCCCAACAGACTCGCAGAAGCTGGATCCAATTCAAGTAAATTCCTCACTATTTAGAAAGTGAACAAGATATTATTCTCTTTTGTAAGGTCTTGCTATAGGTCTAAAATATTTAAAGATCAAATAATTTAAAACAAAATATTGTTTTAGTACATAAACCTGAAAATATTTTTTTCGCAAATACAACTACACAACTCCTTTATATCAGCACCATGACTAAAACTGATATCATTTCTTTTATTTATTTTTGGTTGGGACCAGTATTTTATCAATAAACGTATCAGTTAGGTCTTAATTATTTATACTGTCCTGCTGTTATTTTATCGAATTTCATCATTTCTAGTAAATAAGAAAACACAATTCAACCCCCCCTTGTGTTTTCATTATTGCCGTTTCATCGGTACCATGTTAGATTTATAGGGTTACCGAAGAAGGAAACTATCTAGGTTTTAATTTGCGGTCGCTGATGCAGTTGTGACCACTGCGATTGCGGGGATTGCATCTGTTGTGATGTGCATTGCGGTTGTTGCGGCATGAATTTATTTTTTATTAGCATCAAATTTCATAATTTATTACTTATAACTCATGTCTCCTATTTTTTCTGTAAAATGTCATAGTTATCCAATTATCAACTCTCCATCAATTTAAAATATCTCTAACCATTATAAAATACACGCTAAATCTATGATATGAAGGAAAAGAAACATATAAAACAATTTGTGTAATCACTACATAGTCCGTTGCGATCCAGCCGTTACACCCACTACGTTGCGGTTGTGGACATTGCTGCAACCTCAATATTGTGGCCACATCACATGATGTGGTCCGCAATTTGAAACCCTGGAAACAATAAGTATTCATAAACTACTACTCTTTTATGATCGGTTGATGTAACAATAAGGTAACCTAGCAATCATATTTATACTAACGCTTCAGTAAAAATCGCAAAAAATAAAACTTATAACCTTATCTTTATACATTATTGAAAAGTTTAGTTTGAATCTTTTGTCTTGCTTTCGGGGATTTTCGTTGATTTCACGATCTCAATGTACATACATACAAGGTCTTCCTTTCATAGAAAACATTTTGTCTGTATATTTTGCATTGCTTTCTTTAATATATTTTCTTTTTATTATTGTGATACTCAGGTTGAATTACTTCTAGGGAAAGCCTATTCAGATTGGGGCCATGTCGGTGATGCCATAGCTATTTATGATCAGCTCATATCAACTCACCCTGATGATTTTCGTGGATATTTGGCCAAGGTCTATATTTTCTCTCATTTAATCACTAACCATGGAGTTATCGTTTCTTTTCATTGTGAATCAAATTGAAGAAAAGGATATAGTTATCAATGAAGATGTATATTATTGCAAATGTGTAGTCAGAAGTTTTTACTGAACATAGTTTAAGCATGTCGTTCCTTTTCATTTTGTGGTTGGTGTATAATTAAATTCATTCCTTTCGCTTTGACCATGGACTGTAAGTAACACTGATTTCTCAAGATTGATGTGAAAATATTTTCAAAAACACTAAAGCATGTTGACATTCTAAAACATTATGCTAGCATCTTTTAAATACATGATATTAATATTTTGCTTTTGCAGGGAATCATCCTCAAAGAAAACAAAAACATTGGAGATGCTGAGAGGATGTTCATTCAAGTAAGTTTATGAATTGAACTTGCACGACCGAGAATATATGGAATAATGTTAAAATAACATATATAGCGTAAATTTGCATTTATCTGCTTATAAGCGAGATTGATGACTGGAAAATTGATTTTTCTTGTTTAAAAAAATTCTGATTGCAGTTGTAACCTTTCTGTGCAGGCTAGGTTCTTTGCACCAGATAAAGCTAAAGCACTCGTGGACCGTTATTCAAGATAATAGCTTATCTTGACATTGATTATGATGGTATGCTTTGTATAATAGAAACAATATGTCTTTAAACAGATAATACAAAAACGAACCTCTTTTCCATACTGCAGTTTCACAGAAAGTATAAATCCAATATTTCCCCATTAAGTAGAAGCTATGGTCATTAGATAGAGTGTTACAAAATTGTGGTTAGCTATTCTATATGTAATTAGGCCCACGAACTTCCAATTAAAATAAGTATATAGTTCTTCACTTCAAAAAATCGTTATAGGTTTAAAGATATGTTTTTCCACAAATTAATTTCAAAATTATACTAGAAATATTTATACAAAAATTATATTTTAAATTTTTGTAGTTATTGTAAAATTCTTCTAATATTTCTTTTTCAATAAGTATGTGATGAGAAGTTTTTCTAAACAAGTAAACACTCAATTTAGTCTCTAAAAGAACATAAATTATTTAAATCTCTTTGACTCTTACTAGGCTTAGGTGGTTTGGACATGTAGAGAAACATTTAGAGATTAATGAGTTCGATTGTAATATGATTTCTAATAGAACATTATGGTGTAATTTGACGTATTTCTCCTTTAATTATGTTGTGTTGTCGTATTTTTTGCCATAAAAGACACTGATTTTTCTCCTTTAATTATGTTGTGTTGTCGTATTTTTTGCCATAATAGACACTGATTTGGCATAGTAATGTTATTATAACTTACCGTCATTTAGGTCCCTAAAAGACACTTATATTATGATATGTTTTCTATTAGCATATAAATATCCTAATGACTAAAGCGTCTTCTCGAAATTTATTAAGTTAATTTTCTTTCGTTATAATTTTAAAAGCATTGGTGCCTTGCATGTTGTTAAGTCACAAATGTAACATGCATGTATAAAGAAATGATAACGACGTGCATGTTATGAGAGTGAAAAATCCTATTTAAAAAACCTTTAAAAGATATATTTCAAAAGACTTATTCGGTATAGATAAATAAATTAAAAAACAGCATGAGAAGTCGTTACTAGAAGAATGATATCTCCATTGTTAACCAATGATTGAGCTATAAGATCGTGAGGTAGATAAGGGGTTGAGAAACATAGGCTCACAATGATGAACCAATTAATTAATGGTTCCCCTTCCTCAAAACTACATGCAACCAATTCCTTATTATAAATAAATAAACTAACATGTAGTCGAGCATTCAAATTTTCAACCATATTTCTCTCTCTAATAAAATTATCAGTTATTGTATATATTGGTTAAGTTCCATTGAAGGAAGGGGAGGAAAAGGTTTACTTTTCCTCTTCTATGTCACTAAAATATTTAGATTTACAAATCAATAAATAAATTTGAAAATGAAAGTTGGTGGGATTTCCATATCCACTTCAAAGCTGGCAATGCCTATCAATCTCAATAGCAAAACTGCGTCATATTATTCATTTCGCCGATCAAAGATGACGACGACGACGCCAAAAAAACATTTATTAATGGAAGCCAGAGAATCTTCGGATGGCATCGGAAACCGGAAGATGAGCAAGGTTCCGAAAGGATACGTTGCCGTTTATGTTGGACCGGAGTTTAGAAGGTTTGTGATTCCAATAAGGTTCTTGAGCATGGCTGAGGTGAAGGAGTTGATGGATGATATAGCTGAGGAGTTTGGTTGTGATTATCACGCTGATGGTGCTCTTCATATTCCATGTGATGAAGATTATTTTCGCAATGTTTTGATTAATTGTT
The DNA here is from genome assembly GCF_003473485.1 of Medicago truncatula. NCBI lineage: Eukaryota > Viridiplantae > Streptophyta > Magnoliopsida > Fabales > Fabaceae > Medicago > Medicago truncatula. The sequence continues at coordinate 213,708 of NC_053045.1, forward strand.
TTGCAACACAAGGCAGGGTATCTTCTAAGAATCATAAGATCAAACTTGGTAATAAGAATGCCTTGATTTACAGTCATTAATTAATTCATATAATCCCCTAAAAAGAAAAAATCATATAATGGGGAGTCTTAATTTATTTATTATTAGAATCATATTCAATTCTCAAATAATGTATATGATATGACAGAAACATGCTTTTGTAAATAGAATGTGTACAGATCAAATTGTGTGAATAGTATCCAAATTCAATATAAAAAATTGTTTGAATATTTTTGTGTCCAAATTCGATACAGTGCCTAAAATTGTTTGAATGAATTTAAATTTGTGTAGCATTAAGAGCATGATATGACAACTACTACCTACTATGGAGAACATCATAACAATTCATTTATAAGAGCATGTTATTATTCTCTTCGTCCCAAAATGAGTAATCTAGTTGATTGTTTCATCTATTAGTTAAAACTATAAAAAGTTGATATTTTGAAAATATTCATAGTGATCAATCCAAAAATTTCTTATATGTTATCATTTGTCTTTTATATATTAGTAGAAAATTATATTCAAAGTATAAATAATGCACATATTCAAATTAGATCACTTGTTTTAGAACAAAATTAGTAATTATAGATATAATGCGGGATCCACTTAAAGCAAATTAAGAACATAAAAGTGTTCTATGCAATGGACTAAAAAGACGAGGGAAAAGGTTTATAAATCCTACGTGGCCTGGTTTTGAGTCCACAAAAAGAACTTAATGACATATATATATATATATATATAACTTTTGTGATAAATATTGAAGGTTTAAAATAAAGATGGTACTTACCGTTGGGTGCTCCATATATCCTTATATAATACTATAAATACAAGTTGGATTAAAGCACAAGATCAAGATATATACATCACATGTATATATTAAAGCAAGTTGGATTCATTAATCAGTGGAAGGAAGGGTACAGACCGAAAATATCGGATCAAGAGTGGCACAACCTTAGTTTATGTGAATCCACCTGGGAATCAACCTCATTCTATGTCTATTATTTTTTTTGACTCAAACATCTTTAATTTGTTGAAAGGGGTATTTAATGTGTATTACTACATCTTTTTCCATAGTTGATTCAGCTTTTCATATCAAAGTATATGATGAAATATGATCTAAATATGTGTTTATAAATGGTTACACATTTTGCTTTATAAACCGATTTTGTAACGTTTGAATTAAATTCAACCCGAAATTTTAAGAATATGCGTATTTTTTTACTGGTGTAATACAAATTTTCTATTTTGTGTAAACTATATATATTGCAATAGGCTTCTTTTTTTTTTTTCTTTTACTAAATTGCAATATATGAGATTATTTTGCCTATAATTAATATCTATATATACTCGATCAATATATATGGTACATAGCTAGCTTGTCCAACAATTCCATTCAAAGAGAACCTTAATTATCTAATATACATAGCTCTGCTTAAAAAACAAAAATATATAGCATTATTATGAAACATAATGGATTAACAATTGTCACTTCTTTTTAATCAATCAACATTGCCTTTCACATATCAAAAGAAAAACTAGAAAAGCATACATAAATAAGAATTAATTAATATCATCTACAAACTTGAGCATGATGAGTGGGAGTAACATCACAATTCTCTCCACCAAATCCAAACTCATGCAAGTTTAAGGCTTCTTTTTTATCTTCCACAACCTTCAATATTTTCTCAAACATTGATACTTGACATGGAATTTTGAGCACACCCTCTTGTTGGAAACCAAACTCCTCTTCAGCTTCTTGTAGCAACACCTCAAATGCTTGATGTTTAAGGTAATCCATTGGAATAATGAATCTCTTGAGCTCTTTCCCAACACAAACAGCTAGAAAACCTTTTGGAACTATGTCCACATTGGAATTGGAATTGGAAATGGAAATAGAAACATCTGTGAATGACAAAGTTCTTTTCAAAAACTTGATTCCTTTATTGCCACTGCTGCTACTACTTGATGAGTTGTTGGAAGCATTTGCAGCAACCTTTTTCCATTTCTTCAGGATTTGTTGAAGCCTAACAATATCTGTTATCTTGTTAGACTTCTTTGAATCCATCAATGCAATATGGTTATATTGTTTCTGTTCTTACCTTATATTTTATGTAGACAGATTTGAGTGTGTGGAGTACTATGATTCTCATGTGATTGTGAGTGATAGCGTAATCATTTATAAGCTGAAGTTGCACAACTTGCTTTTTGAATACGTATTTCCTGCCATAGGGAATCCTCGCATTCACACGCAGTCAGCACATTATAGTCGTTAAATCAAGATCAGACAATTGAAATTTTAATGCAAATATTAACCTTTATAAAATTAAATTATAAAATTTAAAATCTGAACCATTCAATTTTAATATAATGATCATTGATGTGTCAATTGTGTGAATGTGAGAAAAATTCACAATTTTATTTTTTATTTTTTCTAGTTTCCCACATATGGGTCTCTCTATTAATTATAAGAGAAATGATATTTGCACAATCATTTTGTACAACTTTTGTGACAATTTTCTCCCTCATACTCACACTGTATTTTTATTTTCTCTCTCTATTACTTTGATTTTCGTGTCAATACATATTTTTCTTTGTAAAAACATGATTGTCTATTTGGTTGTCAAGCAAATAGATGTTCAAATAACACTACTTTAATTATAATCATACTTGAGACATTTCACACACTAAAGGTACATACATTTCCTAATTGGGATTGAACCTTTATGTTTGTATTTTTATTTTTTACAACCTTCCTGTATTATTTTTTTTGGTTACACAACCTTCCTGTATTTATTATATCCTTTATTTTATTCCTACATGCATCATGAAAGTGATAAATTACTGGTGAGTCCGTGAATTAGTTGGATTTAAATTGGATGTAGAGAGTAGAGTTAGTATAAAAAATAAAAAATTGTTATCGAATCATAGTTATCAGATTACTGCTCACAAAAAAAATTATCAAATCATTTAAATTGCTGGATTAATCATATATTACTTTAAAAGTCACATGCATATATAACTTATAGATTTCAGAACCAAAAAAAAACTTATAGGAGTATGAATTAACCGATGGTGTATAAAAGTCAAACTCATACCGGTGTAAACCGTTAAAGGCATATCAAATGTATCATAAATTAAAAGTATATACTCCAATCCATGTGTCTGATGAAGACTTGAGATTTTGAAGTGTATTTTTTTTAAAGTTTTAACTTTGATTCGTCAGATATCAACTTTGTATCCATAAAATGTTTAAATATTTATATTCTGGACTTTCCTCTTGTCAAAAAAAAATATTATGGACTTTCTTGGAATATGAAAATTCAAGTTAACTATATACTTCTTCCAATCTTAATTAAACAATTTTTTACTTTCTAAACTCATTGAATTAATGATTTATATGATCTTCCAATCTTAATTAAACAATTTTTTACTTTCTAGACTCATTGAATCAATGATTTATATGATCTATATTCATTTAATTAAGATTGGATATAAAATATTATTTTTGGTACATTTATGCATAAAATAAACATATTGTACTATATATTTTTTTTTTTTTGTCAAGTAGTATAGTGGCTAGAACTCACACAATTAAATTGTGGACAAGTGGAGTGTCCGGGGTTCGAACCCCAACCCCTGCATATAATATAATATGTAAATATCCTTACCAAAAATTTAATCTATATACATCAACTTTTCAATAACTTTTTTGTTTTGTTTATATTTCATTCTCGAAAGAGTATATCTTATGCATGCATATTTGTTTAATCCAGATGTTTAGACCATGTTAAACAGTTTTGCTACTTGAACTTTAAAAACAAATCACAAACTTCAAAGGCGCATCTCATTAATTAGGATCATTTTGTTTTTCTTTTTCAAGAACATGTCCATCATGCCTTTCTCCCTTGAAAATCAATCAATGACTCAGGTTTTTTTTTTCTTGTGAGGCTATATAGCATCTTACTTAGTTTATGATTTATGAAAACCGGGTGTAAATAAGTATACTGACAAATCTCTTTTAGGATGTTTTAGAATTCTTCAAATGATTTGCACGATTATGTAAAGCGTATTGATCAATAATAATTTATTGAATAAAGTGTATTTTAGAATTCTTTCATTTAATCTTGTGTACTAAAGTTCTCTCATTTACTCTTATGCACAATTATGTTTTAGGATTTGAATAAGTGTCATATATGTTTGGTAAAAAAATGTGAACAAAAGAATATATCTACAAAAATAAATATTGCATGGATGTTCCTCTAAAAAAATTATGGAATGGATGATGATTAGCATATTAGACTTGCTTGAGCTATTGGAGTTTTCACTTTTCCTTTAATTTTATGTGAAAGTTCTGGTACCTTTGATGTCTAGTTGAGTTTGTATCTATATCTAATCATTCAAATATTATAGCATATTTTTATATTAATTTATTTTAAAATACATTAAAATTTTGAATAAATTTTGCCCAAAGGTACCCCAATCAAACTTCAAACTACCTAGTAAGTTAACTTTTTAGAGAATTTAATGTTGTTACTTGTTTACATTTATTTAGACTTATACTATTAGTTACAAAAGAAAAATGATCTTGGAAAAAAACATCTTTTTTTATAATTTTTCTTTTTACGTAAGTTGGGTATCCTTTATGTGCAATTTGTGGATATTAATCATTTGAGTTGGCGGCAACTCACACTAAAAGTTTTAACTGCTGCATGTTAGTGAAAAAAAACCGTGTCATATCATCAGACTTTTTTTTAAATTTTTTTTTTTTCTTATAAATTTTAAAATATAGAAGAAACTTCTTTTTCCAAAGGAACATATACGTGCCAAGCGATGAGCCGTCCGTGGTTCTTTGTTTCTCCATCATATCATATCAAATTCACAAAAACATATCATAATAATGTATCAATCAATTATCAATATTCAATCATTTATTTCATATATCATCATCTATGTGCAGAATTTATTGATATTTTACTTTAAATATTGTCCGGTGTAGGAAAGATACTGATTACTAATTCAACTTTCTTATTTTTATTTGGTCAGTTATGTGTATGTAGATGATTATTTATTTGCAACTTGAATATATTATTTCATATTTGCTTTATTGGATGCTTACAAGATCTCAGAAGGTGGTGCTCTGTTATTTCCATGTGAATTGCCCATTGATTTATCCAACAAACTAATATTAAAACTCTAAGCCAGCAGATTGAAATGGTGATCTTATCAATAAAATCATATATTATCTTTTAATTCTTTATATTATATATTTGGTTGACTCACCCCTAAATGATTAATCATCGTATACCGTACTAAGATTTCTATTTGCAGCATTCATTTCCATTAAAAGAATATTGTACTCTGCCTTGACCATGTTCTCTCTTCACTCCTACCTACATCTTAGGCATGTTTGGTTTGCAAAATTATTTTATGTTTTTATTTTGTATTATAAACAGATTGTCATTTTCAAGTTCTTAAAAAGTATGTTTATTTGACTTTTATTTTTTACTTTTAAGAAAGAAAACAATCAAACTGAATTTGTTTCGTAATTTTGACTATCATTTTCCAAAGGATCAAGTTCAATAGTGTTAGGCGTATGAGGTATGTTAGAAAAATTAAAGTTCCACATAGAATAAAGATAACGTCTAAAATGATTTATAAAGATGTGGCACTACTTATCTTACATGTCAATTGTAAGAATTAATTAGATTTAGAATGTTGTATAGATGTCTATTTGCCAGGTTGTCCACCTAAACCGTTATCTGAGAAAAAATTGACGACTTTGGCGGACATGTTTTTGTTAGGCTGGGTGTTGGGGTGTAGTGAATATGCTTGGAAGTGGAGGAGGATGTTGTTGGCTTGGGAGGAAGAACACGTGAGGGAGTGTACGAATCTGTTATCTTCTATTGTTTTGTAGGAAGATTTGGACTTTGGAGAATAGGTGGGTTTGACAATTACATCTGTCAAGCTCCTTCATTGTAAGCAGTGCTTATTGTGGGTCATTTTGTTACCGTGAATTGGGGAGTTATTGTGGATCGTTTTGATTATTTTTGTTGTTTAGGTGGTTTCTTAAAGTAGGCATGTTTAACTTTGAAGATTATTTGGCTTAGTTGTGCATAAGTCATTTGGAAAGAAAGAAATAAGCGTGTTTTTCAGCATGAGGAGGATCATTTGAATTATTTTGTGAAAAAGTTAAACTTCAGTCATATTGATGGTTGAAAGTTAAATATGCTACTTTCGTATTTTTGTTACCATTACTACCGGTGACTTAACCCCCTTCAGTGTTTAATAGTTGTTTCATAGTTGTTTTCCTTTGTTGCTTTGTTAGTGTTTTGTTCTGCAATATAACATTGTAAAAAAATTAAGTCTTCCTCTGACACTTCTTGTGCGGGAAAGATTTGTTTGGTTAATATATTTATTCACTTTTTCAAAAGAATACCTAGACCATCTCAATCTCGAAAAATATAAAAACTAGAAAATTCACTTATGAGAGCTTGGGCATGTTATTACTACTTACTAGGATACGAAACAATGGAGAGAAAGAGATTTAAAATTGAATTTTGAGACCTTATATTGTGTGAAGATGATGGTTAATGCACAATAAAATTTAAAATAATAAAAATAAATGACTTAGATATCAATAAGTTCAAAATCAACCTCCCTCAAAAAAAAAAAAGTTCAAAATCAACCATCACCATTTTATTTCATTTTTATTTTCCGATCCATTTAAGTAGTAAAAAATACTCTAAAATGCATAATAAATGGGTTGAAGTTGCGACTACGCAGCCAATATCAATCCCAACAATACAAAGTGAGTTGATTTTTTTTTTTTAAGAAGGTGAGTTGAAAATTATATTTTGCATTATGTGACACATTATATCAACAAATATTTAAATTTATATTTTGAAAGTTCCTCCCACGTAATTTGCTTATTTGTGAATGAAATGATTTTTTTAGGGTGAGTTGAAAATTTCAAAAGTTCTAGATTTAAAATCGAAAATTTAAATTTCAAAAACAAAATTCAAATCCATGCAGTAAGACAAAAAATAAAGATTGCTAGTTAGGAAACATCTTTATGTGTATGGATGGAGGTGGCATTTAACATGGAAAAGGTGAATCTTTTTCCACCATGAGAAAGTTTTTTCTAACCATTAGATTAAAAGGGAATACTGATCTTATTATAGGTTGTCTACACTGTATATTTTTTCTCACTAGCATCAACCTCTCAATATCATTCACAGACTTATTATTATTATTACTGTTTGTCTCAAGGATAAGATCATATCTTCAACATTTACTGCAGAAATCAAAAGAACACATACAAACAAAATTATAGTTAAAAAAGAAGAGAAATGAATTGTGGAATCAGATCTATATGAATAAGTAAAAATGCAAATTTAATGTTTTTATTTTCTTTTCTAGTTGTTTGGTTTCAAGCTTTCTGAAAAAATCAATTGAAGAAAACATAAGCCGTAGAAGACGACCGAAAACTCACCGGCGATGTGTCTAGAATGAAAGAAGAAGTGATTCAATAGAGAGAACTTGTGATGAGGATGACATATCCCGTGTTTGTTTTCCTTCAGCAATTTAAAGGTTGCCGGAAATAGCCTCTAAAGGGGATAATTGTTATTTTTTATTTTTTTTTAGATCAGACAACAAACACATAATTGAAGAAGTGAAATAGAAGTAGAGTAAGATTTAGACTTTAGAGTAATGTGGGATGCACAAGCTAGAAGAAAGAAGAACGATAAATGAGGGTAAGAAAATGTGCAGCGGTGCTGTTAAGTGATGAGCATATAAGATATAGGCTCAAATCAATGGTTTAGGGGGTGGCTCGGAGGAGGTGGTGGTGGTTCCATTGGTGAGGTTGAAGAAAGTGAGAAGAAAGATATAGTGTGGATAGCTTATAGTAAAATCAATGTTCCCTATCCATCTAGGTGTGTGTTCACATGGGAAAGGTTAATCCTTTCCCACCATGGGAAAGTTGGATTCAATGATTAGATTAAGTGAAGAACATATTCTTAACATGCTCTCTCAACACTAGATTTTTCTTCACACTATCTTCCAATAATTTAAAAATTCTGAAAATTAATTTTCAAAAATTAAAAAAATCGAAAAAAAATCAGATAATTTTTTCTTTAAATTCTGTAATCAGAGCATGTTAAGAATATGTTCTTCACTTAATCTAATCATTGAATCCAACTTTCCCATGGTGGGAAAGGATTAACCTTTCCCATGTGAAATGCCACCATCAATCTAATGCTTAAAAAAAACTTTTCCATGATGGAAAATGATTCACCTTCCTATGTTAAATGCCACCTTGATATGGTAAGTGTATATTGTGCGAGAAGTGATTTTGGAAATGAGATTGTATGGGGAAGAGTTCTGGCCCATGTAGTTCCTTGTCTCTATCTTAGTTTGAGTGATATCTAATTTTTCTAGGATAATTTTACATTGTAATGTGTTCCTCTAGTCTAGGATTAATTCTCATTTGCATAAACATATTTTGCATGCATAAAAAATTTGCTAAATTCACGTTTTGAACGTACTTTGAAGTGAAAACTATATTTTAAAACGTATATGGTCTTAGTGTATTTTTCAATTATTTTTATGCACTTCTACACTTGTGAATTGATTGAAATGTCATAAAGGACATCTTGAATCAATTTAGTGCAAACATAAAGGTTTGGAGCACTTTTGAATCTATTCAAATCATGTATAAGACCTTTTGAATCAATTCAATCTTCATCGAGATGATTTGAATCGATTCAATTTTCATCCTGAATTAAATCATTCTTCAAACGAACCCAGAATGTATTTTAGTCCCCAAGTCTATTCACACTTACTCTGAATCAATTTAGATAGTGTTTTTTCACAAAAAAAAAATAGTTCTCTCTCTCTCTCTCTCTCTCTCTCTCTCTCTCTCTCTCTCTCTCTCTCTCTCTCTCTCCTCTCTCTCTCTCTCTCTCTCTCTCTCTCTCTCTCTCTCTCTCTCTCTCTCTCTCTCTCTCTCTCTCTCTCTCTCTCTCTCTCTCTCTCTCTCTCCTCTCTCTCTCTCTCTCTCTCTCTCTCTCTCTCTCTCTCTCTCTCTCTCTCTCTCTCTCTCTCTCTCTCTCTCTCTCTCTCTCTCTCTCTCAAAAACCTAGTGAAAACACTTCCTTCAAGAACTTTTTGAGATTGATTCATAGATTAGGGGGATAATTGTTAGGTTGTGTAATGGTTTGATTCTTTCAAAAAGTTTGAGGTGCTGAAGATTCCAAAGGATATAATAACGGTTTATTTTCTCCTCCAACATCTTGAGGGACTTTTCTAGTATATCAACACCGGAGGAATTCAATGGAGCTTATGTCAATGAAGGGATCTTGTTGAAGATTGATCAAGGATTGTATTGAATTAAAGGGTTTAGATTTTGAGTACAAATGATTTGAATTTGGTTCAAGTTTGATGTGATATTGTCATAGTAGATCTAAGTTTTGTCATCTTTGGCGGCAAAAGTTGGCATAATTGGTAAATTGCTTGTAACAAAAACCCTGTAGCACTTTGTGCATTCAACAATCATAATGAAATACGGTGAATTCATTCGCTAAGAGTATATGTACCCCATAGCAAGGACAATCGGGGAAACTAATATAAAATCATGTGTCTTCAATTTGGTTGACCATTTTACTTCTTGCATATTTGATTTGATTTATATTTAATAATCTTGATTGTGATTGAATTTGTTAAAACCTAATTTTCATGATCTAGTCTTTGTTTACAAGTGTTAATCAATCACATAATAGAAGTGCAACTAGCTTGTTCATCATATAATCATAAATCAAATCCTTGTTTATTCTTTGTTAGTGATTTATTGTTGAAAGAATAGCTTTGATTTGTGATTGAATTAGATTTGCAATTTAGTGTATTAATTTTGATGGTAAGACATTAATTCAATGGTGAAAGTCTTATTCAAGATTAATTTTGGTAATCATTTGGTGCAATTGTCACAAATCCAATATTTTTTTTTTTTTTTTTTTTTTTACAAAAGCTAAGATCCAATAGTTAAAATAACTTAGAAAACATGTAAAAAAAAAAAAAAAAAAACAACTTAGAAAACACTTTTTGAAAACCAAGTTTCGTGGAATTTTTTTTAAAGGGAATCTATTCATCGCCTTTTCTAAATCCCTATCATACAAACAAACAACCTAAAAACCTACCAGACAAGGGAAACGGTACAATTTCAATCAGCAACGAAGGTAACATTGATTTTACAAGGGGTCAAATATAAAGGAAAAAATGAAATATAATATGTTTCTTTTTTTAAGAAATCAAAATGAGATATATGATACCAACATACTATTCCTCTAACATAGGGTGTGTCAAAGAGGATAGTCAATAATTACATTAGAGTTTCAGACAGAAAATAAAAACATCAGCCAACACCCAAACATAAAAATGGGTTCTAACACCATTCGTAAAACTTATAATTATAAACGACAAATTGTGATTTGTACCACCAAAAAGAAATAAGCTTGATATTTTTCAAAAGTTGATAAAGTGTGGTATCCTGAGAACGGAAAATTCTCGCATTCTTTTTCTTCCAAATGACCCAAGAGCTTGCATACCATATCGGATACATAAAAGAACACCTTGATCTTGCAAGACCTAAGGACGTACCAAACTGAAGATAGTGATCAGCAATGATTAAGGGGTCAGCTGACTAAACACCTAACCAATGCCCAACAAGCTGGCACACCTGACCAAAAATACTGCAGGATAAGAATAAATGAACATTCAACTCGATCTCCCCGCAACCAGTAATAATGAAATATAATATTAAAAATTAATACACTAATAATAAAAAACTTCATATTAATTTTTATTTATATAACTATATAAGAATGTTGGGCTTAATGATTTTTTCAAGAGTCAAATTCTTCTATAATTAATGTTGTACTAAACATACTAACAATATTTTTTCTTCAATATAACCAATTAAGTTATTAGCAAGAGATGCATCATCCATTTTATATTCAGAATCTCTTCTTATGAAATTGGTCCACTACGGCCAAATTTCTCTCCTACATTTCATAGTCTATATATTGGAATGAATTTTCTTCAGTGGATATCTCTTTGATCTTTTAAAGTGTGAGAATCTACACCATTAAACATTTTATCTCTTCTAACTTCAATGTTTAAATTCTGTGTATTTAACAAGAGGAATATAGTCGATTTTTTTTTGTTACCAGAGGGAAAAATGATTATGGTCGATTGACAGAGTATACAAAATAAATTTTTATTTTAATTTTCAATATTATTTTTATATTTGGCGAACTCGTAACGAGGTAAGGCTGTGTTTGGTAACACAAAAAAGCTAGCTTATAGCTTGTTGGATTAGCTTATAAGCTTGCTTTGATAAAATAAGACGTGTTTGGTAAAAAGCTTTTCTCACTAGCTTATAGCGTTTTTTAAGAAGCTAATCCAAGTAGCTTTTTAGCTTATAGCTTGTAGCTTTTTATACTTTCTTCCCATTTTAACCTTTTCTTAATTTTATTATAAAAAAAATAAAAAAAAACTACCCACTATCTTCTTCAACTAACCATGTTTACCATGTATGGCTTTTTAAATTTTCTTGTCCACTTTTTTGTTTTTTTCTACTTTGCTCATAATTCATATAATATATAATTTTATATAAAATTTATAATAGTGAAGCAAGTTTAGTTAAATAAAATTCATAAAAATAAAATAAAAATTGTTAAATAAAAAAATTCGATTGAATTCATAAATACATTTATTATTTTGGAGATGAAAATAATTTGAAATATATTTAAATATTTAAAAATAAATGTGTTAAGTAATAAAAATTATATATATGATATTAAAAAAAATTAAACAAGCATGTCCTTTTATGTCATTTTATATTTATAGTCACTTCAACAGTTAATTTTACCAAACACTTTTAATTTTAATCAGCTAACTTTTCAGCTATAAACTAGCTTTTCAACTATCAGCTAGCTTATAGCTTTTTTTTTACCAAACACACCCAAGGTAAAGAAGGTAATTTAACTCAGAAAAAATTGATATTCGGTTTAGAATTTTGACTCAAAACTAAAACTAAATTTAATCTTTTTAAACTTCTAAATATCAAATAAAATAATTAAAAAAAAAAAAAAACACTTTGAACATGCCTTTAGGTTTTCTGAGGTTGGAGGAGATGAAAATCGTTTTTTTGACAATGAATACTTCTTATTGACACAAGTAAAATACGTAAATGCCTCCGCTGAATACTTGTTAGTCAAATGACTACAAAGTGCTTCCATCACAGGTCACAACAATACAAACAAAATTTTCAGAAGCATTCAATTCAATTCCTTCTCAATTCCTTTGTGTTTCTTCCTCTAATCTCCTCTTGAAACAAATATGCCTACCCATGAAATCAATTGTTTAATCTTCTTCTTCACCATCACCATCAACAACTTCATCTTGTTCTTGTTTTATGAGATTAACATGAACATTTTTATTGGTTTTTCATGAAGTAAATGCCATGAAAGAGAAGGGTTTGATTTTGAATTCAAATGGAATGAAAAAGAGTTATCAGTGAGTGACCCATTTGATGAATTTGTTGGAGGTGGCATAGTAGCTTGATAAATCTGCTTGTGCATCCATGGATACAAAAAAAATTACCCAATTCAAAAAAATCTTTTTTTTTTTTTCAAAATTATAATAGGTAGTTTCATAAACAACAATAAAAAATACCAATTCAACAAAATGGATTTTTTTTTTAAAATTGAAGTTATGAGTATGTTCAAAAACAGCAATAACAAGAACAAGTACAAACAATGGGTGGAGTGAGAATAATAAGGTATGGATGAAGAAGATGATTTTTGTAGCATATTAGAAAGAGAATGGTTAGAAAGAGAAGGTAGAGGAAAGAATATGAATGTGAATATGTGAATGTTACAGGGAAATTGAAGAAAAATTAAATGCAAGGAAATTGAAGATTGGGTTGGTTCTTTGTACTTAAAAAATTGAAGAAAAGTATTCAGCGGTAGTTAACTACCGCTCAGTGCTAGCGGCTGTTAACTGCCACCGGTTTGCAGAACGGTAGTTAACTACCGCTAGGGGCATTTACGTATTTTATTGAGTAAATAGTCAATTTTCTCCTGAAATTGTAAGTTTCGTCAATTACTTACCCCCCCCCCCCCCCCCCCCCCCCCCCCGAAATTAACAAAACTTCAATTACCCCCCTGAAATTGCATAACGTTAATCAATTTACCCCTCTGTCAGATTTTTTTGTTAACTGTTTACGGTTATGATCAAATAGCCCCCCTGAATTTTTGCACTTATGTGCAAAATGCCCCCTAAACTTAAAAATTTAGATTTTTTTTTCTTACCAAAAATCATACATTTAGTTCTTCAAGTAGTATATTGTACCTATTGTCATAAAATTTTTATTCACAAGAAAATGAATGAATATATGCCAAAGAAATCACGGTTTTGTCATGTGCAGCCTTTTCATTCATATTTCATATTTATCAACAACCCTTGTTTCTTCTTCCTTATGTAGATATTAACCTATGAATTTTCTTTATGGACACACAATTATCAAAGACTTGTGTACTTTATGACTGCATACTCTAACATAATTACCAACTTGTGTAAAAAAAAGTCTTCAATATATATATATATATATATATATATATATATATATATATATATATATATAAAACACATGAGAGTAACATACCTTCCATAAAGATTTATCAGCAATGCTATATGGTACGAAAAAATGCACGTACGGAAATAGACGAATGTTCAACTTGTCCAATTTTTATGAAATTAAAAACTGATATAGTATGCTTTGACGGAAATCATGGGTAATGGCTAATAAAAAGCTTGTCAATTATAACATGAGAAGTATTGAAACAACCAATTTACGGAATACATGGCTGAATGGCAAGCAATAACTACTTTCGTTAATTTTCGTGCTCACCGTCCCGTACTATTTATCATTATCCAAGATTTATATGACCAATAGCTGCATAAACATACATTCCATACATATTTATATGATCAATAGTTGTTAATTTGTTTGCCTTTAATATCTTGAGTCAAAGATAAAAAAAAATATAAATTTTTCAAGTTTAAGGGACATTTTGCACATAAGTGCAAAATTTTAGGGGGGTATTTGATCATAACCGTAAACAGTTAACGGAAAAACGTTATGCAATTTCAATGGGGTAATTGAAGTTTTGTTAATTTCAGGGGGGTAATTGACGAAACCTACAATTTCAGGGGGAAAACTGACTATTTACTCTATTTTATTTGTGTCAATAGGAAATATTCATTGTGAAAAAAGCAATTTTCAGAGGAGATTATTGAATGGTCTTTTGTGCAGGTGAAGCTCAAATACGGGCCTTATTGAATTAATGAATTGGACTTTTAAGTCTCTACCTATGAAAAATCTTCCATGCAGCCTCCACAATTAGACGTCCTACCCTCCATAAAACATATGAAATCGTGATTTTACCCTTAACAATTTTCAAATATTTATATTTATGTGATGAGATGTGATTACTTTTAAAAAACTCAAATTCTAAATTTTATAGAATAAATTTTATTCTAAAAAAAAAAATTAGTTTGAGTTTCTCAAGTTTTGGAATTTAAATTTGTCAAGAAAAATATATTAATATTTTTACTTTCTTTTGTTTGATATTTTGAAAAACTATATTTTTTTTAGAAATTGCACAAAAAGTAAAAAAATAAATTGTAGTCGAAAAGCATAAAATACTTTCTTTTAAATCCCCCTAAAAAAAGTTATTGTGAAAATTGTGTACTGAGGGTATCAATATCGGTTGTTTTTCAGAGTGTCTTTACAAATAACTACACCACTATGTTGCAGTGTTACCACTATTTCACTTATAAGCATAGTAGTCGAACCTAGCATTGTGGCTATGTACGAAAACGTTTCTTTTCTACTTTTTTGGGTGTAAAAAATAACTTAAGATTAGAATATGATCTTAAACTATAAATGTGAAATATATTGGAAGATTTTGGGATCCATTTAAGAGTTAAATACTTCTAAATTATACGAAGAAATTTTGAAACGAAAGGCAAGAATGTGCACGTGAACTGATCTAAAAAATTTAAAATTACGATCTTTGTCTTTGACGAAAATCAGGATGGATAAAGAGTTAAAATCAGTGGACCTTGATTGATTCTTATGTTTCGTTTTTTTCTCTCATTCATAACAATAAACATTATCATTAAGAGTTTTAGACGAGTGTTACAGACTGTGGTCTATTTAAGAGTTTTAGCTAAGTGTTATAGATATTTAAAAGAAATATAGTTGAATTGTTTAAATAATTGAAAAATATGAAATAATATAAAATATTATGAGGTTCATTATACCATCAAATTGGTTGATATTGGATATTTTTGTGATTTATTTAGAGTGGACCACTTAGTTTAGTTATTGAGTTTTACTGCATTGTATACACGTGCACATTTAGTTTAGTGCATTGTATACACGTGGGGAAGGTAGTGAAAAAGTAAGTACATGCAATTGAGATGAGATGAGATGAATCAAACGGCTTCTAGGGTTTCACATTGACCAAACCCTGTTCTGTTCTGTTCTGTTCTGTACTTTACTTTACTTTACTTTTGTTGTTCGAAACTAAAACGAACCAAACACAAACACAAAGAAGAAGAAGAAGAAGAATGTCGTCAAACACAAAAACCAATACCCTTTCTTCATCTTCTTCGTCTTCTTCACTCTCTCACGAGCAAAAGAGCAATGGTGTGTTTGGTGATGTTTACGCCATCCTGAAAGACGTTGATATTCTTCCCAACGCTTTTCGATTTCAACTTCCTCACCAAGCACAGGTCGATGATATATACTCTACTTTCATTTTCATCAATTTCTGTTCTTCTTAATTCATAATAATAATTGAATTATTATTATTTTGTGTTGTGCAGGATTTTTTAGATAAGAGAGAAGTTCGTGAGTTTATGAGCGGCGCCCTAGCTGGTGCTATGACTAAAGCCATTCTTGCTCCTCTTGAAACCATCAGGTATTCTATTGCATGCTCCATAATTTGATTCCCACTCCCACCTTAATGCTAACAATTACTTTTTTTGGTAGAACTGTAGCACTGTTTTTGCATGTCAGGGTTGGATTCCAACCCGAGAAGAGATATATTAACATGGTTTATCATGCTAACAATTACTAACAATATCAACCTTGGCCATTTAAATTATGAAGTGTCCAAGTGAGTAGTACATGACAGTCTTCTGGACTATATATTGTGTTTTATAGTTTATGTTCCTTTACAAATGTATTAATCATATACATTTATACATAAACCATCCAATCTTTTCAAATAGCCGCCCTATAGAGTAGCCGTATGTGATTTGGTACAAAGTATTCTCAAATAGTGACTATTGCAACTTGTCTTGATAACTCCTACCAGTGTTGTCTCATAGAAACTATGCTCTAGCTATATCACTATTACATAGCAGAATTTGAACCAGTAGCTAGCCATTGTTCCGCGATATGCTATTTAGTACAAAGTATTGTCAAATAGTGGCTATTTCACGGTACTGTAACTCTGTAGCACATCGGAGTTTGAACAAACAGCAATTTTTCGCTATCCACAATTAACAACACTGATCCCTTCCTTATTGACCACAACTTTTGTATTTATTATCACTTTCATTGCTACCCCTCCAGTATTGATGGTATTCATGAGCATGTTTTTGGATCTCTTTCTACGCTGTACCACTATAACGTAGGATAACTTGAACAAAGTTTTATTTTCCGCTATCTACGGTTGACAACTGAATGTAATTATGTAATTGGATAAAGATACAAATAATGTAAAATCTAAGTAAGGCTTCAATTTTACATTCAAACAAAGTTGCCAACTAGCTGTATGCGTTCGTGGAATGTTTTACATTATTATTTCAACATGCAGGACAAGAATGGTAGTTGGTGTTGGGTCGAGAAATATCGCAGGTAGTTTCGTTCAGGTTGTAGAACAGCAGGGATGGCAAGGATTGTGGGCTGGAAACATGATCAATATGATTCGTATAGTTCCCACACAAGCCATTGAGTTTGGTACATTTGAGTGGACAAAACGGGGGATGGCATCACTGCAAGAGAAATGGGAACAGAATGAATCTCCTAAGTTGCAGATAGGTTGCATCAATCTGAGCTTGTCTTTATCTTGGATTTCACCAACTGCCGTGGCTGGGGCAGCTGCAGGAATTGCTAGCACACTTGCATGCCATCCCCTAGAAGTTTTGAAGGTATCTATCTTATTTGAATGTTTAAGATAACGAATTAGAAATGCAAAATAAATAAATTGTATAAATTGTCTTTGGACGTCAATCGATATCATATACTCCCTCCGTTCCTTAACGTATGCCGTTTTTATTATTTTTCACCGGTTATCAAGGATGAGATTTTCTAATAATATTGTTCCTATTACCCTCATCTTCCACTTTTCCCGCTTCATCCATTTAATCTCTCTCCTCATTAAGGTCCTAAAGAAAAAGGAACGTTAACAACAAAATATGCTACACTAATTTATTCTATAGTGAAACAATTAGGTATCAACATATGTCATTAATTTTACTTTGGCAATAAAATAAGCTTTTGAGGAGTGGATGTACGATAATAAGTTTCTCTTTAAACTTCTCAAATAATTAATGAGAGGTAAGGGTAGAAATGATTAATGAGAGACAAGGGTAAAAAGTAACCACATAAATACTTCAAACGACATTTATTAAGGAACGGAACGGAGGGAGTACTCTTATGTATCGTTGAGTTAATAATGACCAAAACATCATACCAAAAACAAAATAATGACCAAGACACGAAGATATTGAACTTGGCTTTCTTCTATTTTGCTCTCGTTTTTAATCCTAATTCTCTTTGGATTTGTTATTCCAGGATCGGTTAACTATAAGTCCTGAAATATACCCTAATTTGGGTGCTGCAATTAGAAATATTTATAAAGATGGTGGTATCGGCGCTTTTTATGCTGGTTTATCACCTACTCTTGTTGGCATGCTTCCATACAGTACCTGTTATTATTTCATGTATGACACAATAAAGAAATCTTACTGCCTGACCAAAAATAAGAAGTCTTTAAATCGTCCGGAGATGCTTATAATTGGAGCTCTATCAGGTGAGACATTCTCTATGTTTCTCTTTGTTTACAGCTCTTTGGTTTGCTCTGTCCCGTACACGATCAACCAATCATATTGTAGGAACCATATGATGGCATGAAATATTTATATTTATGAAATTTTTTGCTAGCAGCTGTTTGCTTTGTCTCGTCTCCTACTGACTGTTTTTATAACCCAAAGGCAGAGACATAGTTTGTCAAGGTGTTTGTTTCTAGCTTTTGCGCGTCTTGTGCAGGCTTTGCTCTTAATAAAATTTGCCGATTAAAAAAAATTGTCAAGGTGCACTGGTTTTAATCGTATATCTGATGAATGGAGACAGGATAGTGATACCATGTACTTGGCAATGTATTTTTCCAAAGTTTCTCTTTATGCATATTTTTCTTTGCCATTTATGTGTGTCCTTTTTAAGCTTCATATCTATGCAATACGACACGTGTACTTGGCAATGTATTTTTCCAAAGTTTCTCTTTATGCATATTTTTCTTTGCCATTTGTGTCCTTTTTAAGCTTTATATCTATACAATACGACACGTGAACTAAACTTTTGTACACAGCGATACAAATTGATTCAGGCTAATGGAATTTTTTTTGCACACCCAGGTTTTACTGCCAGTACAATTAGCTTTCCATTGGAGGTAGCTAGAAAGCGTCTGATGGTCGGAGCATTACAAGGTAAGTGCCCACCAAACATGGCAGCAGCATTGTCGGAAGTTATTCGAGAAGAAGGTCTGAAGGGTCTATACAGAGGTTGGGGTGCAAGCTGTTTAAAGGTAATGCCATCCTCTGGAATCACCTGGATGTTTTATGAAGCATGGAAAGACATACTGGTTGTCCAGAAGGGTATTTCCTTATAGTCTTAATAAGGATGACTGGGTTTTTCATCTTTTTGAAATTAAGAAATACTGTAACTTCATACCGGGTTTCAAAAATTGGATGACTATTTCACAATGACAATGGTCACTCCTACTAACCAGGTAGTTAGCCGAGCTTGTAATTTTGAGGTTTCGATTTTGATTTGCGATGACCTCATCAAAAGAGAAAGGATGAGTAGGGAGGAGTTTTATGTACTTCTGTTTCTTTCCCTCATAACTCCAATATGCAATCTAATTGTATCGGTTCTCACCATATAATGTTTCCGACTCTCTTGAGTAAAAATATATATATGGTCCAATGATTTTGTTAAAATTAGGGAATATAAATAAATGCACACAATCAGAAGATCTAAGTAGTAATAGAGGTTATTATAAAGAAACAAAAAAAAAAGTAATAATAGAGGTTATGTTGTGTATAATGCATCAGCATATTCTTCAATACGTATTTATGATGATCATTTAGCCATGTTGATTCTTAATTCAGCTATGAGTTGATTTTTAATTATAAATTATTGTCGCTCGTCATTACTCTAGGGATAGATTTTCTCCATTAGAATTCTCCATTTTTTTCTCAATTGTAGTGTTTCAACCATAGAACTCAATTTTCTCTTTTTTCGTTATAATTGTATCTGTTCTCTCATGTTTGATTTAGATGTTGTCACTAGAGAATTGCAATGGAGAGAATATATTCTGCATAACTCGTAAGATGTATAACTAATACTGTTGCATCTAATTCGATTCTAATCTGTACGTTGTTTTTTCTGTTTTTTTTTTTTTTTTTTTTCACTACAAAGCGAATGTATGTTTTGAGTTACAGCACCAATGCATGATTTAGTTTTAGAACCATACCCTGTCTAATAGATTATGCATCCTGTTGTGGCAATAGTTGTTGTCTTTGAGCATCGGAAATCAACCAAAATTTTACGACTACGACTGTTTTCATTTACAAAAGAACGTGAGAAGAAAAAAAAAATTGATTATCACCTAAAGCATACCAAATGCCTATATTTGCATTGCAATAATTTAAAACAAACTTTTTAAAGTAGTCAAATTAGTCCCTCTACCAAGTTTTTGCAATAGCACATATCGAGGTTCGTAATTTTGTATTTCTCATGAGACATTGCCCTGATTCTGTGTAGATGTGGTATGACTTGGATGTTGCTCTCTTCCAATCTTGAATCTTTTGACCCAGAAAATGTGTTGTACATAACTTATCTCAAGTGTTGGATTATCATTCCAAAAAAGTAGAAAAAGCATTTGATTAAGTAAGATCACATCACGGTGGAGTCACTACTGCACAAGATGGTTCCCCGCTCCCTTAGCTCCACGGTGGTGTGCAAGCCACTGCCGCCACACTATATGAATGCTCATCTTAGCCGCGCCACCATCTCATTATGCCACAAGGTTTCTTGCGATTGATCTCCTCCACTACTGCTTGCAGCAGCAGACGGTATGATTAAGCAATGACATATCCAAGAAAGCATACCTCTCAAACAGAGCGAGACACTCACTCAACCTCCTCAAAGAGCACTCAAACCACCAGATTCCTCCTGCTCCATCATTCTCTTTGTTGCAGTAATAACAACCCCATCTGTGTGAACTTTTCTGCTTTTGGTGTGATAATAGCATGGGGCAGTGATGCAACCAATGTTGTGTCCAAAAATATTGATATTTTAAGCGAAAAACATTATTCTTATATGATGTAATTGGTTCTCAACTTCTCGTCCATTTAAACTGCAAATAATGGGAATTATCTTTTAGGGGTTCAGCTTTGCTCCATTTATTTTGCTTCAATTGTTAAGAGAACATCAAAGTAGTCCATTGATATACTAATGACATCAAAATAATCCATTGATAAAAAAATTTGAACATTGCACGACATCGATTTGGTTGTAATAAATTGTATCTTTTGAAATAGTAAGACTCAATTGACTATATAAAATGTAACAATCTTTTGATGACCACCAATTCATTCTCTGAAAACCTTGATATTAAAATGGAAGTTTACTCCTAATAGTTTCTTTTGGAATGCTATATTCACAATATTATTCACAAGCTTTATTTTAATATAACAACAGAATCACCCTAACCATGAGAGAAAAAAATGTACAAAATGAACAGGTTACATGATTGTGTCTTGTTCTTCACCAGTATCATTCCTTCTTCCCAAGAACCAAGCTAGACACGAGCTGATTGATTGAGAACATTCCGCGAACATGTAAAGACAAAACAAGCACAATCCTGTATTAACAAAATGTTAGTAATACTCTACAACCATTATGAGCATTGAACCCAGACAGCTGAACATGGAAACAATGAAAATAGTAAAGCTCCCGGCCTATTGATAGATGATAAAAGGACATGTTTTTCGTTGTACCCACTTAAATCAAGTCATAAACATGAAAGATCCATTTTACTCAGTTCATTCTTTTTTTTTTAATTAATGTGGGATGTTTACAGTTCTTAGAGACTGTTCCAAACAATACAGGTAACGTTGTGTTATGTACTGTTATTCATCACAGCTACCACTAAGCGAGATTCATAAAAATTGATGACATCAACGGCGACCTCAACATCATTCAAAACTCATCAATTACATGGTTTAGACATTCCAAAAGTAAATAGTTAGTGAAGTGAAAAGAAAAAAAAATCAAGGTTTGATATACATCACAATCACACTCATGATTAGTTATACATATGCGTGTAATATCTGTTGATTTATTCTTAAATGGTTGTTAATGCTCACTCTAAAGTAAGTTGTTAACTTTAGGGGAATTAAATCTCAATACAAGACATCATAAATATTCACCACAATAAACTTGTGAACACTAGAGATGCTATGAAAGTGATCCAGCATCTAACTATTTATGTTTTTTAAGAAAAAGGAAAAGCAGATTGACTAACATACATGCAAATATTTCTATTCAACATAAAGAATTAAAATTCGATTGATTGTTGTTCTAAAACCTTTCCCCTATCTATTATAGGATGGAATTAGGCCCTGTTTGGATTGAGCTTATGAAAATAAATAGAATTTTATATATCTTCATAAGTTGTTTTTTCATAAACTACCTTAACAAGCTTATGAATAATAAATAAAACTTATTTATTTGCATAAGTTGTTTTGCATAAGCTCAATCCAAACAGGCCTTTAATTTTACTAGGTGAGTACTTTAACTTTTCGTAATGTCCAATATTATGTTCTTACCGAAACTAGAAAGCCAAAGCAGCCTTGTCATTCTAACTTAGAAAGGAAACACAAGGGCTCTGACCTCCAGTCCTATTGATCAGAAGCTTGTCTATTTGAATTATTACTTTCAAATATTTAAGTAAACTCTGGATTTTCATATACTAAAGATAATTAGATATAAATTACGTTTTTACATTCAGTTTTAAGCTTAGTAAACAAAACTGTAGCCAAATTAAACCCACATTGCAGGTCTTGTTTCAAGTAAACATAAACAAACAAAAACACAAAAAATGGTAAAATGGTGCTCTATTGACCCTGAAGGAGTATGATTCCAGTCTCCAGTGTTTGATCCCTGGAAATACCAAACTCCCCCTCCCCCTAAAAAATAGGCTTTATTGAATCTGCAAACTTCAAAGTTGTTCTAACTAACTAACTAACAAGAATTCTACTAGAAGATTAGATAAAAGAATGAAATAAAAAAGTAGAAAGGTACAAACCAGCATAGGCGATAGTAATACCCAAAGCCAGTCTTCCAAGAGCAGATAATGCATAAAGGCAAAGAATGACCTGTAATGTAATGTAATGATTGGTAGATGAGTTTGAAGTTAGAAATAGATATAGATAATAGATATAGATATAGAAACCTTAAAAAAGAGTCTCTTGTCATGACCAGTAGCAGCAACCCTCAAAACAGATTCAGCGGCACCGACAGTATTGGCGAAAGAAGCAACAATAGTATTAGCTGTATCTTGAGAAATTTGCCACTCAAGAGGATCAACAGGAACTCTGAAATTGTAGAAATTAAAGAAATATTGAAATGAATGAAACCCTAATAATTGAATTGAATTGAATTGAATTGAATTGAATTGAAGAAACATACTGGATTGTCATTTGACGGAAGAGAAGACCAAGAATGGCAAGAGAACAAAGAAGAACAATGAAGACATCAGAGAAAAGAGAAACAATAGCAGAATTCTTGAAAGCGCAATGATAGTAAACAAGTGTGCCGCATACCAACGCAATAATCGCTTTCCCAATTTCAATTCTTTTTCTTTCAACAACAACTACCTCGCTACTGTTACTATTCATCATATCTTTCTACTTTGCAACAACAACAATTTCTTATTTCTAAGTTTACAACAACAATTCTCTCTACAGCGCCAGCGCCAGCGTTCTTCTTCTTCTTCTTCTTCTTCGAAAAGCCGTGGTTCTTCTAATTTTGTTTTCTTCTTAGTCAAAGGAACACCAAATATTTTAATTCCAATTTTAATCCCTTCTTTTCAACATTTTACACTTTATTTCTTCATCATATTTTTAATTTCATTTTTTTTTAAGTGATCATGTGATACGTTTTAGATAAAAACACAATACTTGTATTCACCAAAAAGACACATTATTTGTCTTCATAAGCAGCTTCCATAAACATTATTTTTTATTGCAAAAGATAAAATATCGATAAGTTAGTTATAAGTTGTTTTTATATAAGGGGGTTTGAGTAGTTCAACCGATTTGAACTACGATAAATGAGTTGGAGGTCATGGTACAAAAGAAGGCAAAGCCCAAAGGAGTAAAATATTAATCTAACAATTTAAGAGGAAAAGTAGTAGATTCGCATGGATAACTTTGCCTTATGAATTGGGAATTGAAAAAATCTAGTTGTCTCATCTTGACCACCAAGTTGTTCAAAATGAGAGCAACCTAACCTTCTAATCTATTTGACTTGGTTAGGTTGTATATTCAAAATGAAATACTAACAATTGTTCTAAGATAAATAAAAATAAAAAAAACAGAAAATATTACCATGAAAGTTGTATATTCAATTTTGTCATCCATAATGTTATTATGTTTACAAGGATTGATTTGACCCTGTTTGTATTTCACTCATGTGTAATTTTCATATACTATGCAAAGTATATAATCAATTGTACTATAGTTAAAATGTGAAGAGTTCTTTTCCACATAAAGGTTGTCTTTTATTTCCAAACACTAATTAGTATGACCCTTAATGATCATTCAATGCATTCAAGAAAATCATCCAACAGAAGTAGGTATAGTATTAATTAAGACACCAGCAGTGATAGCTTGTGAACCACTATGTGTTAAGAATAATCTCATTCTGCTTACAAAATTACGTTACTACATAAATTTTGCAGCAAGTTAGCTTAGAAACTATAGAGAGGGATGATGATAAATCAAACTGTGTAGCCAATCTTGCAACAAATCACACGGGAAAGCGACTCCTGTAACTTTAAACAACCCTTGGATAATATGGTTTTTAAATCAAATTTGACTGTTAACACTCTGCCAAAGCACAGCATTTCTGCTAATACTTGCCATTTTTCAAATGTGTATCCAAACACAGTTAATCTCTCACATTCCAAAGGCAATTCTAACGCGTCTTTATCAACACTAACAACTGCAGCTGCAAATAGCCGCAAACGTGTTTCTTTAACTTTCCAAACATAGCTAAATCACAAGTCTAAGAACCAACAAGAGTAATCCATAATGATGTACGTTACACTAAGAATTATACAAAAAGACAGCCTAGAAACTCACAAATATTACAGAACAATAATACATTTGATATAGCAGAAAAGCCTTGCTATGCCCTGTCATACTCACATAATCCACAAACCTTCCCTAGACATCCTAAACAAGCAGCTTCAGCAACATTTATCATTCATAGCGTAAAGAACTAAAGACTGCGATTAGCAAGGGAATAGAATGGGGCATGGATCCCTCTCTAACCTATTATTTGATAAATCAAGTTTTTTCATCTTTTCTTCACACCAAAACAGCTGTTCTCTAGTCATCCTAGTCATTCTTAGAACCCTTGATAAGATTTTCGCGTCAATAAGGCCAAGCAATAGTTGAACATCTTCATGCTTCTGGGGCCAAGAATTTTTTCTCCAACCCTTCTTCCTTAGCTCCTTCAGTTTCACCACTTTCTGCATTTAAATGAAAATAATGTTCCCAATATCTTAACCAAATAATAACTGATTATCCATGAAGACAAGCACTAAATCAAAATAAATAGCTAAACTTCCAACTTCATCTTTAACAATAGAAAAGTAAATTCTGGACAACAGAATTTGCTAAAGATGGCAGTGCATAAAACTTTAGATCATGGGCAGTAGGAACTAAATATTGATAGACCTATAAAACCAAATTCTATTTCATCAAAACAAGAAACCCCCTCCAAATAAGCTGTCCTGCACTTGGATTAAAAGCAGAAAAGGTTCTCAGATCCTCAAAGTATAACCAATAGTTAACATATATTTGCTGATAATAAGCCTGATTAGCATTTAACCATTAGAACAAGCATATTAAAGAAGAACCATTTGGATCAAACCTTAAAAGTTAATCATATAGCAATTTATGTAGATAACTAGAATTAATAATACGGAGTGCAGTGTAACATTCTAAAAGCTAAATAGATATCTGTGTGCTTAAATGTTGACGAATATATAATATAAAATTCCAAAGTTGGATCACAAGGTAAAGAATCAGAATTTACCTTCTCAAGAGTAGACTGAACCTGTTGTAGAGGAGTGGCGAGCTGATTCTGATTTCCAAACAGGTTGATAACACTTGACTTTTTCTTGTCCCTTTTCAGGAATAGACGAAAGGTAAGGATAGAGTTTTCAATTATCCTGATAAGATCTGGAGCAAGAACTCTGATGTCTGACTCATCTGTTATTTCATGATCTGAACCTGAATCCATTCATTAGCTGGAACACTTAATCATACAAACATAAACATCAGAAACATAAATGCAGAATTACATTACAAAATGACCAATATTTCTTTTATACTAATAACTTCAGGAACATCCATGGGGCAGGCCACATATGAGTTTAGATGATTTACAGAAAATTCACCTCGTATATTTGGAACCTGAAGTAGTTTAGGCAAAGTGTTCCTTGAGCGAGCATAAATTTCGGGTCGAGGGCCCTGCTCAAAAGGTTCATTTTCAATAAACCTTTGCAATAGAACCTGAAATTGTTGAAACTCCTGAGCGCTACGGCTGTAACAGGTAGGATTCTCATGTTGCCATGATATCTTATAACTCATATGAGAGTATTGACAATGAAGAGCCTCCCAAGTCAAGCATATTTGACCTACATATGCCGTTTCAATATCCAAGTAGGGAATATTTTCAGGCTCTTGAAGATGTTCAGTCTCATCATCAGGTCCTTCAAATTTTTTCAAGGAAAGACACCGAAGGGGAGATGCCAACTTCTTTGATGTAGATCTTGGAGATGGAGTTGAAGTGTTCTGTGAACCTGACACAGAGAATATGTTTCGTATTATGAGATTTGATAAATGTGGACAGGAAATAACAGAAATAGTACATTTTGTTAGCAACTGGATTTTTTATGTGTTAAAAGATAAAATGTTGATAACTATCTTCGACTATAACACATTTGATAAACTGACATTATATTCAGATTAGGCATGTTCAAACTGTGGAACATAACTCCCTAAACTCCAATTAAAATCAGGATTATGTTGGTGTTGGGATGATGAAGCACAACTCTCCTATCCTCGAAGTTATTAATGAACTGAAAAGAATCCAGGCAGCATCCAAGTTTCAAAATGCCAGCACCCGTTTAAGCATCATGCAACTCATGTAGCAGGAATAATAATTAAAACTCTTGTGAAAATCAATTTCTGATTGATAGGATATCATGATACTTATTAAGTTATTAAAAAAAGTGGATATAATGACACTTTAAAGATCTAAATATGGGGTAGGTTAAAAATGATTTTATCATTACCAACATAAAATAAATCCTGGATTTTTTCTTCTATTGTAATTTTTTACTTTTTTCATTACCCTCCCCTTTCATCTAAAAAAGAAGCAAGAGCTAAAAAACTACCTTTTCCAATTTCACCAAGATGCTGCACATTCATCCGATCAAAGAATAACATTCTTTCACAGTACTTCTCAAAAACAGCATCAAAGCCTCGCCACCATTGCTGGCCTTCTGCCTCCACATCCCTCCATTCATTTGGTACCGTCTCTCCCTCTTCCTCTTCATCCTCCCCTTCCTCCAGACACGAATCTTCTTCAGGAATCAACACCATAAAACTGTTTCTTCTCAATTCCTTGAGCCTCCTCTTTACCTCATTGGTAATAAAATCATCATCGTCCTCAGCATCAGCACAAGAATCTGCATTTTCTGATTTACACTGATCAGGATCACCAGTGCTAGGCTTTGGTTCCTCAGGCTCAGACACTGCCTTGTCTACCAAATCTTTTACCACACCTGCTTTCTGAGATTTTCTAAATTTTTTTATCTTCAAAAAATCCATGCTTTACCACCTTACCTTTCAAAAACAAACTAACCAGGCCACAGCCCAATACTACAAAGAATTTAGATTAAAACCTACAATCACATCAAAACAGAAAGAGAATGAGTACTATTGATAACTAACAGACCAAAGTAATAATAATAGACAATAGTGTAGCACCAACCCAATCAACAGTGAGTTTTTGCTTAACAAAAATGAGCTAAAAAACAAGAAATTGAAACGAAGAAAACAACCTTTTAACTTGATCAAAGGCCTAAAAGCCAAAAATAAAGCAACTTCCATTACAAGACATTAATGCGATCTAATTTAGTGATGGTTAGTGTGATCTAATGGTGAAGTTATCACATACATACCTATTGGGCTTAACTCATACTTACAAATCCGATTTGTAAGGCGAAGGTTGTGACCCTTTATAAACTCTTATCAAGAGTCGAGAGTCCTATCTTTTTTCTATGTGGGAGTTGGGTTTTTCCCATTACACTCTGTCACACAGACCACTATTGGGATTGTTGCGTGTACATAAATAGAGGGTGGCCCGATAGATAGGCTTTGATAATACCATCATGGAAATACATCCTTTTCAAGTTACATAGATCACACATGAATGACATTTCAAAAACAACTTAAAAGAAAGGTGCTGAAAAGAAAGTAGATTCACAGTTCCAAAAAGAAAAGATAATTGATTATTTAGTTTGTTTTTGTCTACCTTTGGCGTAAAACATGGAAAACAATGAACATTTAGAGAGATCAAAGGCGGGTTGCATGCATTGAAGTTGTACAAAAGTAAATCAATTTAAAGAGAAAATGCAAAAGGATGAATAAAATGAGAAACATACCTTAAATAAGACAGAGCAAAGATGAAGATCAATCAATGTATGAGGAAAAGAAAACCCTAGCTTAACTTAGCTGAGTTGAGCTTTAGCAAGGAGAGTGATAAATGTTAGAGAGAGAGTCTATGTGATTTGTTTGAAATATCATTTCCCAATGAAAGAAAGAAAGAAAGAAAAAGAAAAGTTAAAACATAAAAAAAATGGTAGTAAATGCGTTTATTAGCATTAATGTAATTAATGGGATGGAAAAGGAACACGAAAGCCTATGAAGAGAGAGAGAGAGAGAGTGAACAGAAAGAGTAGAGAAGACAGTGTCGTCGTACGTCAGAGGAAGGAATATTGTCAGAATGCCGCGCTTAAAACTTGTTTTGATTTTCTCTTTCTAAATTCAATCTTACTACTAGTAAAGCCTAATCTCTTTTCCACCTCTTAAACTTATTTAATTTCAATATTCTTAACAGATATTTTAACAACATACCTCTAAATTTTATATTTTAGACTAACACATATAAGTGTATGTTTAAGTAAATAGTCAATTTTCCTGTAATTTTCGTTAATTACCCTTTTAAAATTAACAAAATTTCAATTACTTTTTTGAAATTGCATAACGTTAATCAATTTACTTCATCCGTCAAATTTTTCTGTTAGTGACATTTGACTATTTACGATTATGATCAAATACTTCCTTGAAATTTTGCATTTATGTGTAAAACGTCCCCTAAATTTGAAAATTTATATGTTTTTTCCTTATCAAAAATCATACATTCACTTCTTCAAGTAGTATATTGTACCTATTGTCATCAAAATTTTATTCACAAGAACATGAATGAATATATGCCAAAGAAATAATGATTTTGTCTTGTGGAGCCTTTTCATTCATATTTCATATATATCAACAAGGAGCAAGATAATTTTTTACAAAGAAGGTAAAACTAAAAATCAAACATTAAAAAGATATCAAGCTGTTGAAATAAACCAAGACAAGAATGTCATAGCAGCAGAAAATTGATATCTATCACATAAAGTTTGCAGGACGATGTGATCTACCGGCTTCATGCAGAAGATCTGTGACACAATCTATTTAATATGTTGCAGCTAATAGATATGACATTTCTTACATTATAAAATTTATATCATTAATTAAGTTGCAAATTCACAAACCTAAGTCTTGTTTCTTCTTCCTTCTGCAGATATTAACTTATGAATTTTCTTTATGAACACATAATTATCAAAGACTTGTGTACTCTTATGACTGCATAGTCTAACATAATTACCAACTTGTGTAAAAAAAATGTATATATATTTTTTTCGACAGAACATATGTATATATTTAAAACACATGAGACTAACATACCTTCCATAAAGATTTATATGACCAATAGCTGCATAAACATACATTCCATAAAGATTTATATGATCAATAATTGTTAATTGTTTGCCTTTAATATCTTTTAAGTCAATGATAAGAAAAAAATATATAATTTTTCAAGTTCAAGGGACATTTTGCACATAAGTGCAAAATTTCAGGGGGAGGAGGGTATTTGATCATAATCGTAAACAGTCAAATGCTACTAACAAAAAAATTTGACGGATTGGATAAATTGATTAATGTTATGCAATTTCAGAGAGGAAATTGACAAAATTTACAATTTCAGTGGGAAATTGCCTATTTACTCGTTTAATATTACTATAGGCATGTCAGAATCATGGTGACATGTTTTAATTTTGCAAATGATATAAAGTGAAGTTTTTGAAAAATCACGATTAGTCATATTCATCGTGATAGCAAATATAGACTAAGTGTCTGTTTGGATTTAAATTGCATCACGTTGAAATTAGGGGTGACAAAAATACTCATGTCCACGGGTGTCCGTGGGTAAAATCCATTATGGGCACAGGGTGGGTAGCTAAACGAGTATCCACGGGTATTTGACTACCCATTATTATATGGATACGGACACGGATTTGATTGTATCCATACCCATGGGTACACATACCCTATAATAAATTAAGTAAATTACTAAAATATCCTTATATATCTTATATTATTACTTGTGGTTGTAATTACCTTATTGAAGGAAATTTTAGTGCCCATCTAAAATTCCTCACTAATAACCTATTTTTATTTTTTGTTTTTTTAATTTATCTTATTAAGTTTATCGTTTCCACTTCATTCACGTCATAAAACATAATCTATGGATTATGTGATTTATGAAATTTTGTATGGATGTTTAAAAGTTGAAGTCTTTTGGTAATTAAAAAAAGTTTTTATTTGTACAAAAAAATAAATAAATTCAAAAATCCATGGGTACCCATGGATCCCTCAATACCCACGGGTACCCGCATAGTGGGTACCCATGAGCGTACGGGGTGGACACGGGTACCATATTTATCCAACAGGGCGGGGACGGGTATCATACTATTCGCATCCATGGGTACCATTGACATCCCTAGTTGAAATATTGTGTTTCAAAACAACGAAATTGTGAAAATTGCGAAGCAGTTATTTGGAGCTTCTTGATGAACGTGTTTTTTTTTTTTGCCTTTTCATCGTTAAAGGAAACACAGTGTAACTAAATTAGATAGTTTTTATTCAATTTTGGATTCAAATCAAACACACCTAATATCAAAAGAACATTCACTGTTTAACAATGACTAATCTCCGCCATGAAACATATGGGGTATATAAGATAAGTTCTCACATCCCAATCATATTTTTTGTTATATACATAAGTTATGTATAGAACCCCTAACCACGTGTTTAAGAAGTCTAAATTTCTTATTACTTCAACAAATTCATCGTTGGTAAAGATACTTGACTTTTATTGGCTTGGATATATTTTTTTCTGCATTAAAAATTGATTACATGAAATCCAAACTCAACCATTATTTTACACTATATCAGTAAAGTTTTTTTTTATAAAAGAAATGCATTCCTTTATTTTTAATCATTATGTATTATATATTTTTCATTCAATAGCATAAAAATCTAGAGTGTTTGAAAAAAAAATACAGATTTGAAAACAAGTGTATAGAGATTTTCTGACTTCCTATTTCTAATGTACTACTTCCTATTTCTTTTTCTTCTTTTGTTAAACTTCTATATAATCTAATTTTTAACAGATTTGAAAACAAGTGTATAGAGAAAATAATATGTAATCTCAGTTATGTAGGAAAAATTCTAAAAATGATTGTATGATGCTATAAGAACGAAGCACCAACTTCTACAATTCTTTCCTAGAAAGCCAGAACAGGATTAATAGAGGTAGAGAGAGAAGCAAATAGAAAGAAAAAATATTTAGAAAATAAACATAAATTTTTCAAATTACACAATCAGCTATAACTTTACAATGTTTTCAAAAGGAAAAAGTGGGTTTTTTCTCTAACTAAAAAGTGTAGTTTGCTAGAAGATATATAGTATCTTCTAATTTTTAGATGAAGTGCATATATATTGATTCAACTGAGTCCAACCGAACCAACCAATTTTTCATTGGATTGGTTCAGATATATGTTATTCATTAATCATAACTTTATGTTGAAATATATATGGTATTCATTGATCACAATTTATGTTTAAATATGTAGATGAAATTTATAGTTAAACTTGTATAAAGCCTTTGCATCTACAAATTTTATAGGAATAATAGTCATTTTGAATCCTTAATGTCTAGTTAGTTTAAGAATAGTTATTTAGTGTATTGAAATTTCAAAATAATATACATGACTATGTAATTCATTAATCCAAATAGTCTTTGATATTAAAATAATCTTTCAATGTTGATATCAACTATTTTTATATAAAGACAGATGTGACTAAGTATTTATTAGGACATATATGACAATAATAAGAGAGACTATTTTGACTAATACAATGCACATTAAAGTTTTTTGAAATTTCAATACATCGAAGGATTGTTGTTGTTACTCGTTACACATTCACGGACAAAAATGTCAACTACCTCAACTTTTTAACTTTACCAATATATGTCACATGTTTTCTTCTTTAAAAAAATATATATATATATATATCACATGTTTTATGTTTTTTTTTTGACAAGTCACATGTTTTATGTTGATGCATTGTTCTCCCATCACATGCATATAAAGAGCGCATATTTGTAGGCAATGAAAAGCTTTTGTCCACTTTCATCTTCAATGGAAGACTTTTTGTGACAATCAATAAATAAACATGATGTATAGTAGGTATTAATAGCACTTTTAGCTTTAATTCTTAAAATTGAGAGTCTCCGACGTTGAAATGATTTCCGATCCATCTACGGTTGGAAGTTTATATAACATTTTTTTTTAGGTGCTCGCCAATAGATTGTAATGTGTTATGGGTAATGTAATTTCGGAAACCAATCAGCTTTTATTCATGGTAGATAAATTCTACATCGAATTTTGATTGCAAATGAGTTGGTAGAAGATGCTAGGTGCTCGAACAAGGATATGCTTCTTTTTTTAAAGTTGATTTTGAGAAAACATTTGATTCAATAGATTGGAGTTATCTTGCAGATGTCATGAAGAAAATGGATTTCCCAACCTTGTTGGACAAGTGGATTATGGAGTGCATTAGTACGGCTCCGACCTCTCATTTGGTAATCAATCAACATTTCAAGAATTATCTTCTTCTCTCTAAAACTCTTGTTCAATACTATATTTGCATAACTTCTCCTTTGTATCGGATTCTATTCTAAATTTTTAAAATCTCAACACTTAGACTTGAATTTATCGGTTTGTCCCTAAAATCCTATTTTTCCGTCTCACATAGGTTTTTTTTTTTTTTTTTTAAAAAAAAAAACAAGGTTTAATGTTGTGAATCGGTGGTTGTATACTTGTGTTTAACTTATGCAGCAACAATGTTTTAGTGTTTATGTAAATGCGCACGCATTCAAAATTTAGCATTTAAGAAACTAATTGATGCAATTATTTTCTGCATGTGTTATCAAGAATTAGTTAACCTTGATGACAAAGACACTGAAATAGTTTCGGATCATGGACCTTGACAAGGATTTTTAGGATGTTTTGTTTTATGGAGATAGAGATATGGCTTTAGATATGTATGTAGTACTAATGCAGCAGTGTTTTTGCTTACAAGGAAAGGAATTTGTGCATGGAGTGAACTCAGTGAAGTGATAGTGCTCCTCAGCAATACTTGTTCAAATCATCTGATTATTTTGTACTATTGACATCATGTTAATAGGGGATTTTGTTCATTGTATAAATATATATAATTAACCACAGTGTAGTCCCTTTTACTCCAATGAAATGTAGTCATCATATATAAAGGTCTATATTTTTCAACATAATTTGTCTTGTACATTTAATATGCTTTGAAAATCTTCAGTTTGCTAATAACCTAACCAAGCAGATGGTATTGGCTGAAACCTACTTTTGGCACATGCCAACATATCATAATAATCTACATGGTTGAAGCAATCACGGAAATCTGTAAAAAGCTTCTCAAACACCCTCCATTGAACTTTGACTGATCTAGTGTAAGGATATGGAAGAAAAACCTGCTGAAAGTTATTGCAAAAAATCATTACATGATCAAAGAGACAAAAATAATTACAAAGATCTCATCCTTTTGCACAAATCTATGAAATAATGATAAAGAATATATAGGTATAAAATTGTAAGTGTCTTAAGAAGCAAGCAAAATACTAACTAAACTTACATCCCCTTCATGTGCAAGGCGTTTAAGTAAGCAAAAGGTATGCTGATTTTCTTCCAAATTGTCAAGAACAGCCAGCCAGATTCGAGATACAAGTTCATGGGCTACGTCTCTTGACTTGCCGCAAGCAATAAACTGATCTGCTAAATAAAAACAAAATGAATGATCAAAGTTCTAATAACTATTGATATAAATAATAACAATAATAATATAATCCAACATGAGCAAGATAAACCAACTTAGAGAACTAATTCATTTCAATGAGAATCATAGGATCAATTCAGTTTGATATGTCAAAATAAAGCTGAGAAGTGGCATTGTATATGGCCGCCTTTACTAGATTATGGGAAACCATATTAACCTCTCTCATAAAAAACGCGACATAAGAGTTGTTACGAGATAAACCAAAAGGACATAAAGATATAAGTGTAACAATAAAAGTAAAGAAGGTGGGGCATGCCATACCAATCATGGTTCCGTGAAGTATTCCACCATGAGGAGGCATA
Organism: Medicago truncatula; assembly: GCF_003473485.1. NCBI lineage: Eukaryota > Viridiplantae > Streptophyta > Magnoliopsida > Fabales > Fabaceae > Medicago > Medicago truncatula. The sequence goes on from NC_053045.1 coordinate 248,312, forward strand.
ATCGAAAGTTGAAGCTGCTCTTTCAAAAACAGATAACTGTGCCCAACAATTTCATCCACTTGTATATCAGGATCAGAAGCAAATATTTGTTGACTTATATGTAAGGCCATGAATCTCCTGAAATCATTAGCATACAACATCAATTTGTGAAACATTAATATAATTATAAACTATAAACTATATACAATCCGAACTAGAATCCTGATTGTAACAATCTTTGATCAAGTTTTACTTACCTTCTGGCTAAACCTGGAGGAATAGGTCCAGGCCAAGTTTGAGAAGGATTGGTGAATGGATAGATGTGAGAAAGAGCAGCTTGCCAAAAACATTCAGTTCGGAAAAGAGATGCCCACTGCTTCTTCACACATGATATTTGTGTCCAATCACTCACTTCTGTTCTTATGAATATCTCTATCATCACATGATCTGGAAGTTTTTCTATATCAATCATCTCTTTTGAATTTTTACTCTCCATAGAGATTTCTTCTATTAGTTTCTTCTATCTCTTCTGTTCATATATAGATAGAATGAAGAGAAATTGGAGGTTGGATGAAAATATGAAAATGGAGTTCCAAACGCGTCTTCATTATTATGATGTTATATGATATGATATGATGTTAATATTTATATATTATTTATTATTAATATTTGGAGATGATGTTGCTTTTTTACCACCTAACCACCAATGATTTTAATTTTAGCCAAAACTAGAAAAGCAATACTACAATCTATTTTAATTTTACCATCCATAGTGTACTTGCTGGTCCATAGGTTGCAGTAATGGATGGGTTCCCATATTTTGGCTGCCAGCCCCATCACCTTCCTCATTATCCAGAATCAGAATCACATTCTTCTATCTTCATTTCATCACCCTTGGATCTTATATCAGTATATCACCATGTCACTGCCACCATCAAGTTCCATTCATTTTCAATAGATCTGAACACTTTTTTTTATGGATTGTTCGAAGTTTCATTTAGTGCAGGTTTAATATCACTGTGGTTTGGCAAGATAGCAGCGAGTTGTCGTGGCTCATCGTGATTTTGATAAACCCACCATGTTACTAAACATACATTTACCATCAAGTATGATGAACTATTTGGCAAATACAATCTTAATGACAGGGTTGGAAGCTTTTTACCAAGACTTCAGAGTATAACATATAATCTATGTCTATGTTTTTAGCCTTTGTTTACAATTTGTTCAAATGATACTTATTTAAATGCGCAATTTAAGAACTATCAGCTTGACATCTGATATCAGAAGTTACATTGAACACAAACTATATTAATATACAATGATGAAAATGAAATCAATAGAAACAAAACAAATTTACAACGCCCCATCCCCCAAAAAGTAGCAAGTTCAAATAATATCACAACAATTACATATTATTTCCCTGTTCAATGAGAAGATTCCTTGTGGGCTATAGGCCTCCAATCTAATTTTTCCTCTCCTTATGGCCAATTCAAAAACGCCGGCTCAGTGAATGTTACTGTTATATTGCAGACAGGCAGTTCAAGTCATAAACTACTTATCAATGCTCATTAGTAAAGTTATTGGGCTCTTGTAAACACAAATACGCCTCCTCCTCCACCAACAGCACGACCTAAAAGCATATTATCATCCAAATAACACTGGAAATATAGTGCTCCAACTGATTCCCTACAATACAAAAGAGCGCCATGTGCCAAAATTTCCAACGAAGAGACTAACTATTTAAACAGAGTGGCCCATCGCATATATATGTATACCTTCCTGGATCCCTCACAGGAATCTGAGCTTTGAAAGCACAGAGATATTGTTGTAAGATCTGCAGGGGAAAAACACACTGTATAAGTTAACCATTATGTCTAATACATATCTGGTCTGCAATGGTCCTCATGCAAACACACTATCATCAGGCCATTCACATAAAATATATCACCGAAGTTTTGATTAGAAGCAGAAATGGTATCTAGGTATCGACTACCTGTAAGATAGTGAATTCAAATTAAAGTGCAAGTGCAACAGACAATGGTAGTATTGCTGGAGAAATTAGAGCCTGCAGCTGTTCACACAATTTATATCTTGAACTGTGATCTGGCAGGTAAAAATTTCACATTTGTTATAACAGCATCATACCAACTAAAGAAGGATATGTTATATTCATACCAGTTATATATGATAGTATTTTTCTCAATCTTACTAATATAGAAGTGAAATTTGAGGGATCACCTCACCATCATAAAAAAAATCAGATTATATTAATTTTTTAACAAAACAATTTACTAACAAATATCAAAAACAAAACTGAAGTCGATGATCACTCCAACCTTAAAAAAAAAAAAAAAAAAAAAACTTTTTACTAACAAGAGAAGAAAACGTATGCATCTTGTACTAAAAGTCCCTGCATCAGTTTAAACATATTGTATCTCAAGTTTTTAACTATAGTAAAAAACATGTTCATGCAAGTAAAAACGACAACCTCTTGAAATTGAAGATAGATATTACGGACTGACAAGAGTAAACTTGGCAGATACAACCAATGTAGTTCCTTCTTGTTCCTACATCATGTAGGGCAAGATTTCTTTAATAGTTGCCAAAAGGTGCATGAAAGCTACAAACCTTAAGCATATGTATTTCAATATGTGGTTAGGCTAGGTGTTGGGAAGAGAACAATATGTGCAACTCTTAGAATCAAAAGAACTAGGTTTTGAGTAATGATACTATTTCACTTTCTCGCATATTTTAACACACCCTTTAAGATAAAAACTGTGAAATTCTTAGCTAGCATGGAATCCCGGGTCTTTAATTTACACAACATGTCTACTGCGATGAAAGCTAAACTGTTAAAGCATGTGTCATGTTCAAGATACATAATTAGTTCTTCATCAAGGATGAAGTATAGTTATATTGGCATACATACTCTCTGAAAAGCCTAAAAAACCAAAACCTAGCAATGCATATGCAGTTTCAATAATATAAAAGCAATCACAGGTAACAGGAATAAAAATGACATTTTTTTGGCACATTGAACTCTAAGAAAGAATAATCAAGTAAGTATCAAATTGATGTCACATTTCCAGCTGTGACTGTTGGGAAATGTAATAGGTACCGATTTAATGGATCCAAGGAGAGAAACAACACAGAGAGAGACATTTGCTTTGAGGCAAAGATGTTACATTTCTCAGTTTTGAGTTTGTTACATGAATTGCATATGGTTAATGTTTTGTTCAAGTTTCCTATTCATTCTAGAAAAGATAACACAAGAATACTAAATCATGAATTGAAATTGAAATTGAAAGCCAAATCCATACCTTGATCCTCAACTATTTTCAGAGTGCCAAAGCCAAAGCTTCTCTTTCTCGGATTACGCTCACATTCTTGCTTGCCATCAAACAAATTTTTGTTAATTCCTTTTTATTATTGTAGTGATAACTCTTTTTTATAACAGGATGGCCGAGTGGTCTAAGGCGCCAGACTCAAGTTCTGGTCTTCGAAAGAGGGCGTGGGTTCAAATCCCACTTCTGACATTCAATTCTTTTTCTCTCTTTTTTATTTTTGTTGTCTAACTCGTTATGTTATTATACTTTTTTATTTCTTTTTCCTAATTAATAATAACTCCTTTTATTTTTATTAAAAATCTAACTTGTTACTTCATTTTTCTCTAAAAAAAAAAAGGACTGTTGCACATTTAAGTAGAATTGTATTTTTTTTTAGTGGAAGCAATAAAATTTGTAATTAAATATAGGTTTAATTACACTTTTGGTCCTCGTATTTTGACCAGCTCGCGAAAATGGTCTTGCCTCTTTCAAATTGAACAAAATCGTCCTTAAACTATCATGTTTTTGCAGTTTTAGTTCTACTCCCTTATTTTCAACTCCATAAACGCACAAAAGTGACAGTTTTAGTCCAACCACCTATGCTCAACCATGAAATAAATAAGGAATAAAACATGTGAGTACAAAGAATCTACTTTATTCAGCACACTAAAAATAAAACCCAAATTTCTAAGACATGTTTCATGTATGTAACATGACTTAGTAATTAGGTTAGTCTGCTGAATAAAGTAGATTCCTTGTATCCACATGCTTTATTCCTTATTTATTTCATGGTTGAGCATAGGTGGTTGTACTAAAATTGTCACTTCTGTGCGTTTCTGGAGTTGAAAATAAGGAGGTAGGATTAAAACTGCAAAAACATGATAGTTTAAGGACGATTTTGTTTGATTTGAAAGAGGCAAGACCATTTTCGTGAGCTGGTCAAAATGCGAAGACCAAAAGTGTAATTAAACCTTAAATATATAATAGGTTTGAGTTTTACTTGTTTATCTATTAAATGCCATGAAAGTGTATTTAAAAGTCTACTTCCTTAGAGCATCCACAATGGTGGGTGCTTCACCTATTTAGTACCGAAATTAATAAGCACCCTCCTTGTGGAGAGAATGTGTTTGGTGCTTATAGAGAAGGGTGGTTATATAAGCACCCTCTCTCTCTTTAATTTTAGTGGGCCATATGTAATAAAATGTACACAAATCAATAAACTTTGTTGAAATACAATGACATTGAGTTATTAATAGGATCTATTTATTAACTTTATTTTGAGGTGCTGGGTTGGAGATATTAGGTGTTTATTAAGTAATATCATTGAAAATTAAAAAAAAAAAATGATGTTTACATGCATGATTCACTTAAACATCCAAAATGGAGTGCTATGTTGGAGATGGTCTTATTTTTTTTCAAAGACAATGCCACTATAATTGGTGTAGATTTTCATAAATAGAATAGCAAATTAATGGGTGAATAGATTAATTTATATTTTTTTCAGAGAAGATTAATTTATATTGTGAAATATAAAATGTGATAAATTTATGTATGACAACGTCAACATGTTTAAATCGATGTAGGACAAATGTTTGGTGGTAGTGATTTTTCTAAAGAGTTTATACATTTTCGAGAATCAACATGTGTATCTAGGAAGTGTAGCTTTGGATGACTCGACATATTTTGATACATTGTTTAAAGAGAGTGAATCATCAACTTTATCCTTGAGTTTGTAAGGATCGGCCAAAATCGTCCCTCAATTATGCGAAATATCAAATTAGTCTCTGAATTTGGCATATGTCGATCAATTTAGTCCCTCTGTTCAATTTGGGTGTTAACGGTGCTGACGTGGCCGTTAACCTCTCACATGGGTCTCCATGTCAGATGCCACACAAGCAGGGATTAATTTGGCTGATAGTGACCATAATTTCCAAGGACTAATTTGGCTGATTTGCTGAAAATGCTTTGCTTTTTCTTCCCCAATTATATAAAATTTCCAACGGCTATTTCTTCTCCAAATATATAAAATTGGCATCCTAATTTTACAATCTGTAATCTACACTCCAAAGTCCCCAAAATTTCTTCCAATAATTAGTGGTAACGTTCTTCCTAATTCAAAAAATTTCAAACCCTAATTATTTGACTAACTATCAAATCAATCATTACATTATATTAAAAACCCATCAAATAAGTCATTGAATTATTTAATCAGATATCAATTTGATCCTCGAAGCATATATGTGCAAAACAATATAAAAAATTCAGAAGACACAACTTGATCCTTAAATATTACATAGGCAAAAGTCATAAGTCTCAAGTCTGAAATATATAGGCAAAAGTAACTCAATTATGGGGCATTAACAAGTCACAAGTCTTAAATATTACATAGGCAAAAAGAAACCCAACTATAGGGCATATGGGAATTCACTCGATGAATAAAGTAGTTGTAAGCTGCCTTATCTGATCCAAGGGTCAACCAAACATGACAATGTTCTTCTAGCTTTAAGCCTCTATTTCCACGTGATGCAATGTTCTTTGTTTGGTATATTAGAGGCTTTCTAGCTTGTGTCTCCTTTTGATTTGGTGTGTATTTATTGATTTTGTATTACCAATATCTTGTTTTTTTATATTCAAGTTCATGATCTATCTGCTTGTTATGGGAAAAAAGGTTGAGATGACCAAGAAGACAAAGGAAAATTGCAGGTGGGGTTTAGTATGGGAAAGGGAAGTTGTTTTCTACCATGGGAAAGTAATTTTATCCATTAGATAAATGAGGAACATTGATCTTATTATAGCCACTCTACACTATATTTTTTAATTTTTTCTCAATCTTCAACATACATGAAACCAGAAAAAACTTTATTGCCTCCATCACAAAAAACAAACTTAACATTCAATTCAAGCAATACAGGAATCAAAGCCATGCAACTCTTCCATTAACACATTTTGGGCTTCTCTTTCGCTGAAGCCTCTTTTCAATTGGTTTTCAATTTGAAAATGGTTTTCATTATGAAAATGGTTGAATTAAATGAATCAATTTGAAACCCAATATTCAATTAAAATTGTGCAACACGTTGTTAAACAAAAGAAAGAGATGGAAGCAAAACATAAAGGATATCCCAAATTCTTGAATGAAAATGAGAGGATACACGTTGTTGAAGATGAACAGTGTGGATGTCGTAGTTTGCTGGTGGTGGACAATGAGGAAGATGAATTGTAAAGGTTGAAGATAAAGGGACAAAAAAAAATAAAAAATTTAGTGTGGAGAGACTATGATAAGATCAATGTTCCTCATTTATCTAATGGTTAAAATTTACTTTCCCATGGTGGGAAACAACTTCCCTTTCCCATACTAAACCCCACCAAAATGGCATGCTATCAAAAAAGATTTTGATGCTTTCTACTAACTAAGTTGTAGCTTAGATGTAATCAATTATTTGTAACTTCTAAGTGGTTATGCACACATAACATTTGCATATATACATATTTTATGATATAATAATAAAGTTTTATTGCATAAATAACACTCAAATTATTACATGCCAAAAAATATTTTTTTCGTTGCAATGGTAATATATTTTTTTTAGAGAAAGAAATTTATACTATTTATTAAATAATAAGTCATTGATATATGGCGGTACATCAACAAGAGATAGCATTCAATGGGTTATATTATCACAAACTTTTGATAGCATTTATAAGAGAAAACGCTGCCTTAAGCCATCCCTATAATAGTGCTTAAACGATAAAAAAACACTATCTTAAACCACTTTGTTATAACACTTATAGGTTAGAGCGTTGTGTAAAACCAATCTTAGACGGCTCTTAAAAGTTAAAATGCTATCTAAAGCCGTCCTTAGATAACACTTTAAAGTAAAAACGCTATTTATAGCAAAAAAAAAATGCTATCTAAGCTCTTTTTTGGCATAGTAACCAACTTAAAATCATAAAGATATATACCAAAAAGACATAAGTGTAACAATAAAAGTAAGGCTTAATTGCACTTTTGGACCCCTAACTAATTTAAATATAAAACAGTCCCCTATGTTTTGATTCTTTGACAGTTTTGGACCCCCAAGGCAAAAAAAAATAAAATTTGACACGTGGCACCTCACTTAGGGTGCCACGTCAGCGTTGACCGAGTCAACAATGGACTGGGGGTCCAAAACTGTCAAAGAATCAAAACATAGGGGCTGTTTTGTATTTAAATTAGTTAGGGGTCCATAACCGCAACTTTTGAAAAGATAGGGGTCCAAAAGTGCAATTAAGCCTAAAATAAAGAAGGTGGGGCATCCCACACACACCAATCATGGTTCCGTGAAGTATTCCACTATGAGCTTCCAAAGGTATAATAGAAAAATGAAGCTGCTCTTTCAAATAATTGTTGATTTATATGTATGGTCATGAATATCCTGAAATTATTAACATACAATATCAATTTGTGAAACACTAATATACTATAAACTACATAGAATCAGAACTCAAATCCTGATAGTAACAATCTTAATCAAGTTTTACTTACTTTCTGACTAAACCTGGAGGAATAGGTCTAGGCCAAGTTTGAGAAGGATTGGTGAATGGATAGATGTGAGAAAGAGCAGCTTGCCAAAAACATTCAGTTCGAAAAAGAGATGCCCACTGCTTCTTCACACATGATATTTGTGTCCAATCACTCACTTCTGTTCTTATGAATATCTCTATCATCACATGATCTGGAAGTTTCTCTATATCAATTATCTCTTTTGAATTTTTACTCTCCATAGAGATTTCTTCTATCTCTTTTGTTCATATATAGATAGGATGAAGGGAAATTGGAGGTTGGATGAAAATATGAGAATGGAGTTCCATGTGGTCATTATTATGATTTATGTGATACGAAGGACATTGGTTGGTTGGTTAACAATTGAATATTATTTATTTTTTTATTAATATAACTAATACTATTTTTGGTATGTTGTTGCTCTTGCAGATTCCTGTTGTTATTATGTAACCGAAAAAAAGATATGATATTAATTTTTAGCCAAAACTAGAAAAGCAAAAATAAATTGTGTACTTGCCGGTCCATATAGGTTACATTAATGAATGGGTCCTCGTATTATGGCTGCCGGCCCCATATTATTACCATGTCACCGTCACATCAACTTCTTCATTTATGATATGCCCCATACAGAGCAAAGAGATGCAGAGGGTGGTTCTGCCGTAGAAATGGCTTCTGTCGCGGTGGTGCATGGTGTGGAAGAAAGCGAGCTTCTATAGAGGAAGTGAATGTTAACACTCCAACGCTCAAGCATGGGTCACGATTATATAGGCAAGGAGATTGATAACCGTCTATGTGAAATGCGACGTCATTTGAGAAAACCATTATCAAGGGCTTCAACGATGGGGATCAACTTAGGGTGCGCCCCTGTGCAGTAAGCCGCACAGGACTTCGAAGACTTGTGATTAAATTTTGCAGCACAGTCTCAGCCTAAACATGAAATCAGATATATTCGAAGACTTTCCTTGCTCAATCTCAGCCTGGGCATTACCCAATATCAAGAACGCACCTCTGGAATATTTAAAAATTAAAATATCAGGCAAAAAATTGTTGGAATTCAGAACCACACCAGTGTAATGAGAGGTTATGTTGTGCCTCTAACAAAGCTATAATCCACAGTTCAGCAATAATGGTACTTCAAGTCAAGTCAATCCTTACATTCTAGAAGTCATAGGTGTTTGTAAAAATCAATCAATTTTAAAAACTTCATGGAAAAAAATATTTATTAAAACCTTTAGCTGAACTCAAAATGAATAAATGCAAGACTTGTTGAAATCTATGGTGATTTGGATAAAGTGTTGCACACCGGTGTACCCACGATTTAATGTTCTAATATCCAAGCTTCAAATAAAATGAATTAGAATGATAGTCAAGTAGAATTTAACCACAATTCACAGCTCAAATAATGTGTTCTTTAATTACTGGACTGAACTGCACTTAAGTTACATTGAACACAAACTATATTAATATACAATAATGAAAAGAAATCAATAGATACAAAACAAATCTACAACACCCTCCCCTTCAACCAAAAAGTAGCAAGTTCAAATAATATCACAACTGTTGGAGATGCCCAAGATCCAATCAATTATGTAGCCAATTTTAGAATTAATAAATATTCATTATCTTGTTTACTGTTTAGTGAAATAGTTAATTTGATAATGTCATTGATTAAAACTATAGACTTGTTATCATGATAGAGATTATGATAATGAGAAACAAGTCTTTTATTATTTTTTAATCTAAATTGTTCTTGATCGTATGATTGTTGTGAATAGGACATCAATAATTCGGATAGATCAATATATATATGTGATAGTCTTTATTGGATAAAGATTAATAAGTCTCATTTATTAAATTACATATATAGATGATGCATATAGAGATGTGATCATTAAACTGACTCAATTGAGAATTTCTAATGGTCGACATTACCTTAAATTGTCAATAGAAAAGTTCTCAAGAAAGAATATAATAATTTTCTTTGACTTGAGATTGTCATAGTAATTAACATGTTATTTATTGTATTTTGATTCTGAACACCTAATACCTTAGGGTGCTAGTTGAAAGGATATTGGATACGATTAAATGCTTGTATAATTAATGACTAATCAAGATGGGATCCGTCAATTCTTGGTAATGAGTTTGAACTCTATGATAAAATCAAAACCCTGGCCATGGAAACTAAATGAAAGAAGAAATGAGTTTCTTAAGTCATATATGTTAACTTATTAGAGTTTGACAATTTTACCATGCTCTAGAGTTAACAAGAGTTGTAACGACAGAAGAAAAATATTATGTCATTTTATTTGGTTCTTGAAAGTAAAATAATACTTCATACCACCTGGACGTTAAGGAGTGTTACTAGACGCCTACCTTGATTAATATATTAATTTGATTAATCTATTACCAGTTTAGTATTGAACCTACAGGGTCACACACAAACGAGTGTTCTAATTCTTACTAAAGAATTACTTTATTATTTGATGATTAAATTGAAGAATTTAATTAATCAAAATATAAATTTTTTAAGTGGAATATTATTGTATTTTTTGCTAGTACAAAGAATACAAAGAATATATAATTAAATTCAGCATATTATAATTATTTATTAAATTAAATAAATTGTACGTTGAAGAAACGTCTTTGATTTTATATAAAAAATGTTGAACATTTTAATTGATTCATATAGTCATATGGTTTTATGTATATTATACACAATTATATGAAATTAAAATGGTCAATGTCTTATGTAGTTAACAACGTCCATTTTCTTTCTTTTAAGTAATTAGCATTAACCTTTGTTAATTGCTCTTTACAATAATTGACCATATAAAATTAAAAAGGTCATTAAGATGAGTCAACCTTCTATTTGATAGTAGTGTGTGTGACTTATAAATAGACTTTAAGTGATTTGATCAAAACACACAACACAACAACAAGAATACAAAATAGAAATATGCTCTAGTTTTCTAGTTCCACTACTCTCAGGGTAAGAATTGGTCTCGGTGTGGATACACGTAGAGTCTTCATATCATTGAAGAATTTTTCATGCTTCAAGAATTGATACAAAGGTACACTTTTAGTATCTAATTTATAATTTTATAATTTAAGCGCAAAATAGATCCAAACTTTATTCCGTTGCATGTGTTATGAACACTATTTTACTTAACAACAATAGCACATTATTGCCTTATACAATGATGAGAATTCCTTGTGGACTACAGGCCTCCAATCTATTTCTTCCTCTCCATATGGCCAATTCCTCAACGATGGCTTATCGAGTGTTACTGTTATTGCTGTCAAACAGTAAAAGTCTTAAACTACTGATCAATGCTCGTCAGTAAAGTGATTGGGCTCTCGTAAACACAAATACTCCTCCTCCACCAACAGCACGGCCCAAAAGCATATTATCATCCAAATAACTCAGATAATATAATCCTCCTACTGATTCCCTACAATCCAAAAGAGCATTATACTCATAATTTTCCAATAAAGACACTAATTAATTAAACAAAGTGACCCATCATATATATACCTTCCCGGATTCCTCACGGGAAATTGAGCTTTGAAAGCACGGAGATATTGCAATATCTGCAAGAGAAAAACACACTGTATAAGTTAACAATTATGTCGTATGCATATCTTGTCTGCATTGATCCTCATGCAGATATACTACCATTAGGCCATTCACAAATATATCACCGAAGTTTTGATTTGATGCAGAAACAGTTTTATGACATAAGTTATCAGTGTCAATGGTATCACGTATCGAATGCCAGTACGACAGTGCACACAAATGAAAAATGCAACAGATTATACTAAGGTTGATTTACCTGCAAACTTATAAAAGATCGTGGTAGTATTGCTGGAGATATTAGAGCTTGCAGCTGTTCACTAATATTTATATCTTGAACTGAGATCTGCCAGGTATAAATTGCTCATTTGTTATGTAATCATCATACCAACCAAAGAAGGCAATGTCGTATTCATACCAGAATATAAATCATGTATGATGATCCTTTTCTTAATCTTAATGATGTGGAAGTGAAATTTCAGGGATCACCATCATAATAACAAATCAGATTATATTGCCTAGCATATATGTTTTATACTCCAACATTTCTTGAGGAGTAATAGTAAACCATATAATAAAATATGGAAATGGGGCATGGAAAAAATGTCATTAATTGTAATGAGGTTTTTTCTAGATTACCTTTAAAGAATGGTGGGTAATTTACCCACCAACCAATGAAAATGAGCAATTTGTTGGTGGGGTCAAGATAGTTCATGGATAACACTTAAAAATGTGCTTATGTGGCTAATGTGTATTGGTTGGGGTAAATTACCCACCATTCTTCCATGGGTACCCTAGTTATCACCTTGTAATGAATATCAAAAGCAAATTGAACGTGGAAGATCTCTCCAACCATTAGAACCAACCTTTTAATTAATAACAAGAAAAGAGAAATTATATGTTGCAAAATATCGGCATCTGTGTAAGTATATTGTATCTCAACCAAAGTAATAAACATGTTCATGCATATTAAAATGATTACCTCTTGAAACTGAAGGTAAATATTTCGGACCGATACAAGAGTGAACTTGGCAGATACAACCAATGTAGCACCTTCTTGTTCCTGCACCATTGTATCTCAACCAAAGTAAACATGTTCAAGCTGACGAAGGAAGGACACTTAAGCTTAATTAGTTCAGGGGAAAATCAAAGATATATTGTCAATATTTCTTCAAAGCTGAAAGTGAAAGATGCTACAACTTTTAGAAATCAGAAAGGGATTTAAAGATGAACCGTTGAGGCTAACTTGATAGCAAATTATTCCATTTTATTACATGTTATTATAAAAACTAATATTAATGTGAACAGATAACAACATATCTAAACGTTCTCAAGATGGATGTGGATGGATCTCATTCTACTAGGAGCGACACTTCCTCTTGTGGAGGAATTTTGAGAAATCACAATGGCCGCTTCATCAACGGCTTCTAAAGCAATATCAATTCTAGTAATGCTATATTTGCTGAGATATGACCTCTTTTTAAGTGGAATTAATCTCTCTCTCTCTCTCTCTCTCTCTCTCTCTCTCTCCCTCCCTTCCTCCCCCTCTCTCTATTATTAAAATAATCGTTGAAGTTGACTCCCTAGTTGTTTTTTTTTTTTGGGTCTTCGATGAAGTGGTAATCCACTGAAAATAAACTCACACACAACTGTGAGGTCCCGGGTTCGAACCCAGGTCATGGCGTCCAGCCTTGCAATTTCGGCATTTGACAGTTGAGCTAGGACTTCTAGACAGTTGTTTTCAATATGGTCAAGAAATGTCATTCAGCATATATCTTGCTCTCCAAATTCTCCTGGAAGATATTAATGAGCTAATGCACCTTCCAAACTGGACAGTTATTTTCTGCCATGCTCTTTGAGAATCAAATAAGTGTGACCACTTCTTTGCTCAGCTCGGGCATACTGCCCTGTTTTCTTTGCTCGTAACTTATACTGGATGCATTTGTATCCAAGTCCAAATCCAACCCTCTAGTGCTTAATAATATTCCACTTCTCAAAGGTGAGAGCAACAGACCTCAAGAATAAGTATTTCATCCAATTTAGTTTTTTGCAACCATCTAAGGTTAGGCTAGGTGTTAGCAAGATAGCAGTATGTGCGACTCCTAGAATCAAAGGAACTAGGTTTTGACTTTTGAGTAGTGATATTATTTCACTTTCTCGCATATTTTAACACACCCTTCAAGATAAAAACTGTGAAATTTTTAGCTAGCATGGAATCCCTGGTCTTTAATTTACACAACATGTCTACTGCGATGAAGGCTAAACTGTTAAAGCATGTGTCATGTTCAAGATACATTATTAGTTCTTCATCCAGGATGAGGTATAGTTATATTGTCATACTCTCTGAAAAGCCTAAAAAACCAAATTCTAGCAATGCATATGCAGTTTCAATAATATAAAAGCAATCACTGGTAACAGGAATAAAAATGACATTTATTTTGGCACATTGAACTCTAAGAAAGAATAATCAAGTATGAATTGAGGAGTAGCTAAACTGTGCATGATATTGCAGAAATTGAGGGGGAATGAATGAATGAAACAATAGACAACTTTAAGAATGATGACAGTTATATGGGGAAGTCACAATTCCATAGTCTGAACTTTAGGAAGTTGATTGCAAGAAGGCAAGTAAGAAAGTAAAAAAGTAAAGGGAAATACCTCAAGGAAATTAGGAATACTCCAGCGGACAACATTGCGAATAATACCTCCATTAGAGATATGACGGCATTCAAATTTCTGAAATATTTGTCCGACCTATTATCTCATGACAGAAGCAAAGGAAGTAAAAAAAAAAAAAAAAAAGGTAAGAAAACAGGGAAAATGATGGTAAGGAAGGAAGGAAGGAAGGAAGAAATAGATAGTACTTGAAAGAAAGGAAGAGTAGCAGCAGCTTGGAAGAGAATGAGAACATCAGGAGCGGAAGTATACTGCAAGCGCCAAGTTCCATCCAACTTGTTAAAATCAATTGGGTCACCCATGTTACTTCCTTCCACATTCACCTGACATTGATGATTGATTATAAAGAAAGAAAGAATGCTCGAAATTGAATGAAAATAGAGTAGTACTAGTATTAGTAACTAACAAGAGCTTCCTCAATAGAAGAACGTTGATGAGGAGTTGTTAAGAGTCCTCTTTGTGTGTCTTGGACAGATGTTAAAAGCTCATGCTTATTGTTTTCTAGTTCAGAATCATATGCCTTCAAAATCAAATGAATTAATTAATTAATTAAAAGTGATTAACCCAATCTATCTATCTATAATTAGAATGGAAACCTTACCTGAGTAACAGAAGATGCCATAGCCATGGAAATGGATTTTGATTTCCTCCTATTAACATTGTTGAGTGTGTGGCTTCTCCTTCTCCTATGAATACATAGTGATGAACTCAAATTCAAATTGAAAGCCAAATTCATTTTCCCAACTCAACTGCCAAGCTAAGCTTCTCCTTCCTTAATCAGTTACGCTCGTGTTCTTGCCATCACACAATTCCTTTTTATTATTATATGATAATCAATAAGATATTATTACCGAACTCATCATCAACATCAATTCGTCAGGATGGCCGAGTGGTCTAAGGCGCCAGACTCAAGTTCTGGTCTTCGAAAGAGGGCGTGGGTTCAAATCCCACTTCTGACATTTAATTCTTTTTCTCTCTTTTTTATTTTTGTTGTCTAACTCGTTATGTTATTATACTAATCTTTTTTTTTTTTTTTTTTTTTAACAAAAGTAACTTATACAATAAGCATGTGTTACAAAATAAAGTATAATGATATTTATTGAAATAAAATTCCTCTAAATAAGAGTAAGAAACGTGCAACATTAACTAATAAAAATCTCATTTATACCTTGACCGAAAAGAAAAAAAAAAAATCTCATTTATACTGAGTTGCATTGTTATATGTAGAAGTCAGGGTTCAAACTCTAAACACCTCATTTATTCACCTTGAAAAAAATGAATTCTAGCCACTAAATACAAAAAAAAAATAGTATCATCCTTAGTCTTACAACAAATACAATTTGAGGATGCCCGAACACCCTTGAATGATAATTAGTTAAAATGCGATCATGAGCAACAACCAAATGAATGTTTAAATATGACGAAGACCTTCCAATTTCTCAAAAATTTTCCATTCGCTTCGGTGTTAGCATGATTATCATCTTACATGTAATTATAAGTGCTTTTGATTCAGCATTGTCGCGTGTTCATGCCTCCCACAACCAATAATATCAGGACCATCACCACTAGAAGGAGCTGCGAGAGCTAACACCTTCTTAGTTATGTTGTTAAAAAGGAAATTTTGATCCCAATTACCATAATAAGTCATCGCATCCTTTACATGAAGAGTGGTATCCACAATCAAATTTGTCGCTAGAGAATGTTAAGTCTTAATCTAACCTATTATCATATCATTGAAAACATTTAACTTATAATTATTTTTAAAGTCATGGATATGAATGTATGTGACTTATAATCATTTAAATTTTAAAATTTTACTTTATTCTTTTTATATTTTTTTTTTTGTGGTGGTTGAGGTTTAATCCCCGGACCTTGCATATTTTATGCATTGTTCATACCAACCGAGCTAAGCTTACGAGGACATTCTTTTTATATACATATAAATATAAAAAACAATGAATACTAAAATTAAATGAAAATTTGCTAAAAAATATTTCAGTAAATTATTAGTATTTTGACAAGTTCCACAAATTACTCTTTTTGCAAGGCATATTGGAAGCAGGTTTAAGGGGTTGAGAAATACTTGGAGTGGGTGGATTTTCTCACGTTGTTCTTGAAACATTTTTTTTTTTTTTTTTATTATATAAAATGGTCTAATGAGTCCCAAATTCAATCTGATTTAATACACTTTATTATAGAAACTAAAGGAAACAACCGAGTCATCCATATTATATATGCGGTTCAACCAGTGATTTATAAGTTTTATTGATTTTATGATATGTTAGGATAGTTTATGTTAGAATAGTTTATGATTTTATGAATGTACCTTTCAACTGCAATAATTATCTTACCCTTGAATGTGGCAAATTCAAACTTGCTAAACCGCAGGACTCCAGCATGCGATGAACATTTTAAATGATGGTATTCAAATGTCAAAAGAATGAGGTGCATTCTTTGACACTTGAATATCATCTTTCAAAATGCTCATCGAATGCTGGATTTCTGCCGTTTAACAAGTTTGAATTACCCAATTCAAAGGAAGACAGTTGTTGCAGTTGAACGTTTGTACCTCCGAACTACAACAATTGTGTTACCTTTGAAGGGGTAATTTCAAACTTGCCAAACAACATGACTCAAGCATTTTGTCCGACATTTATGTTTTTCTTTGAAAAGAATAAATTTTTGTTAGACTTGTTTTAGATGATGGTATCCAAGTGCCAACGAAATGAGGTTCATTCCTTGACACTTAATACCTTCATCTAAACCAGCCTAACAAGAATTTAATCTTTTCGAGCGAAATGCTTGAGTCCTGCCCGTTTGGCAAGTTTGAATTACCCTATTTCAGAGGTAAGACAATTGTTATAGTTGGAATGCACCTTACTTTAACTAATGACGATCTTCTGGCGGAATCAAGCTGTTGATGATATCTTCAGTTGATCTCAGCAACGTTACCCGCATATCGATCCACTGGAACATGATGTGCTCCCAAAACATGCTCGTCACGTTTTCATCGTTCTTTAACTCCACCTAAGTGAATGATGCTCTCCCCTCGTCGAGTGTTGGACGTTTATACCGAACGTGTTCCACCCTCCTTGTGTCTCTGGGGTTGACTCCTTGGTTGAATTCAGTCAGTTCATCCTTGAGACCTCTTAACGTTACACCAAGGCACCGAACCTTCAACCTCTGAGGTTCTCCGCCGTTGAATTGTGCATGAACGTCGATCCACCTGACCATTGTTTCCAATCTACACAGTAAGAAATTAAAAACAATCAATAAAAAACTCATTCAAACATTTCATCAAACACTTGATGTGCAAATTATACATAGACACTAAAAATCATAAAAATAACCTTCAAATTAGTAACATAATTTTTTTTGTTATAACGTAAAATATAAAAAAATTATTCTAACTTATATTTACTCTTAAAATAAATCATATACTCTTACTAAAATAAAAAAATAAATATAAAACATCAAATTAAAATATAACCCTAAAATTTTAAACTATAACATAAACATCATACAAACATTTTAACTAAATTAAGCAACTAACATTTACTCTAAAAATGAATTATACTATGTAAATCTATTCCAAAACTAAAATATAATAATCTACTCAAAAACTAAAAAATAAAAACATTTATAACAACTAAAATGTAAGTTAATAGCATTATAATTACTTAATTGTGATTTTGTTGAATAAATTTGGTTGAGTTTTGTAGAGAGATTTTTGAGAGAGATTTGGAAAATAATTTTGGAAGATGCGATGAATAATGAGTGAGAGAGCTTCTGCCAGATTTGTAACAGAAGATCCTCGACAGTTAACTGCTGAGAGATATTTAGATAAATTACTCGTGTTTCTCGGCCTTTGCATATGTGTCAACAACAATTTTCATAAAGTAAAGAGAGAAAACAAGTTAAATCTGGAAGGTAAATGAATATATTATTAAGTAATTAATTATTGAGTGAAAATGGAGGACGTTGAAGAAGAAGAATGAATTGAAAGAGTGAAAATGACGACGTGGGAAGGAGTGGTAGTACATGTTTGGATTGGATGATAAAAAAAAAAAGAAAGAAAGCAGCAGTAGTAAAATATGAGCAAGAAATAGAGAGAGAGAGACAGTTAAAAAAAGAGGAAAGAGCGTGATCCACATACATACATAACATGTGTCCGCACCCGGGTCATTATTTGTTTTGTTTTGTTATAAAAATAAAAAATAAAAAAAAATAAACACCACAACACAAACACAAACACAAAGGCACTACTAATCTGATCATCAAATATCAATCAATCAATCATATATAACAAAGAAACAGAAGAAGTTCCCGATCTATATCTCTATCTCTCTCTCTCTCTGTCTCCACCCCCTGGGTTTTTGATCCAGATCTTCTTCTTCTTCTTCTTCTTCTTCAATTTCATTCATCATCATCATCATCTCTGATCTGTAAGTAACAAAATGCCTGCCGTGTATGGAGGAGCTCGTATGACCACCTTCGAAGATTCTGAGAAGGAGAGTGAATACGGTTATGTTCGCAAGGTCAGTCAGTTCCATCGAATTCATTATTTATTACTACTTTACTGCACGATTCACAATTTTAATTCATTTGATCTTTGATTTCTTCTTCATTCATCATACTTATACGCACGCACGCACGATCTATCTGCTATTCAATTTCTTTTGCTGTCTTATATCACTATTTATTGATTTCATCCATAATTTGAATCTCATAACAGGTTTCTGGACCTGTCGTCATTGCTGATGGCATGAATGGTGCTGCTATGTATGAACTCGTCCGTGTTGGTAATGATAATCTCATCGGTGAAATTATTCGTTTGGAAGGGGATTCTGCCACTATCCAAGGTACCTCTTCTTCTAGATTCTTCTATACTATCACTACAGTATATTTCAATTTAGATAGAATACATTATTTTCTGTTCCCTTTGTTTGTTTTTTAATTTATAAAATAAATCTGCAATTTCAGTTTATGAGGAAACCGCTGGGTTAATGGTTAATGATCCTGTGTTACGTACTCACAAGGTTTGATTCTATATCTATTTCTTTTTATTTTTCTTTGTTTTCTCTTTTGCGTACTTTGGTTGATAAGTACTATTTCATTTCTTTTAACTTTAACAGCCTTTGTCCGTGGAGTTGGGACCTGGAATATTGGGAAATATTTTTGATGGAATTCAGGTTTTTCTTTTAACTATCAATATTTGGTTATAAATATCTGATTTCAATTGCCGGCTTTTCAAAATTTGAATCTTTTCTATCTTAACAGAGGCCATTGAAAACTATTGCAAAAATATCTGCTGACGTCTATATTCCTCGTGGTGTGTCTGTTCCTGCACTTGACAAAGATACACTTTGGGAATTTCAGCCTAAGAAAATTGGTACATATTGTTCCATTTTATGGTCAAGTTCTATAAAGAAAACATATACACATCCCATTTGTTCTGATATTCTGTTCTATTTTATTACTGCTGACAGGTGAAGGAGATCTATTAACTGGTGGAGACTTATATGCTGTATGTTTTCTAGCCAATTAGATTAGCCTATGCGTTGTTATATATATGTTCTATTTGTAGATTTTTTTCCTGAATCTTTTTGTTGATTATTTACCATTGCAGACTGTTTTCGAGAACAGTTTAATGGAACACCGTGTCGCACTTCCTCCTGATGCCATGGGAAAGGTTACCTATGTAGCACCAGCTGGCCAATATTCCTTGAAGGTTTGTCGGTTAAACTTCTGTTGTTTATTTAGCTCTATTTCTGTTAGAAGATCATTCTCAAGTCCATTATTTCATTTTTATGTTTAGAGTGATGTGTTTATGTGTATTATGGCAGCTCTTCCAAGTTTAAATGCATTTATACATATTTTTTCCTGTACTCTCGAGCTTCTCTATATCTTTTGCAATATTTGGTTACATTATTTCTATTATTTGCAGGACACTGTGTTGGAACTTGAGTTTCAAGGTGTCAAAAAGAAGTTCACCATGCTTCAGGTTTGTGGCCATCTCTTTTTTTTTTAGTTGCTTGATTGAAGTATTGGTCTTCCTTATCCTTTATTAGAACTTAATATACATACTGTACCAATTTTCAGAGTTGGCCTGTACGTACACCGAGGCCTGTTGCATCAAAACTTGCAGCTGATACTCCTCTTCTTACTGGTCAGGTAAGCTTAATTTTTATTTTGTGCCTTGTGTATGATCAAATTCTTTATTTTGTGCCTTGTGTATGATCAAATTCTGATAGTTTTGTACCTGATGACTTCTGTTTTGTGTAGCGCGTTCTTGATGCCCTTTTCCCCTCAGTACTTGGTGGAACTTGTGCCATACCTGGAGCTTTCGGTTGTGGTAAAACAGTCATTAGTCAAGCTCTTTCTAAGGTGATCCTAACACACCATGTCAAGGAACAACGATGATGTAACTATAAACCGCTTTTAATAATTTGGCAGACCTCTTAATTTTTCCTTTTTCCCTCTTTGACAGTATTCAAATTCTGATGCTGTTATTTATGTTGGTTGTGGGGAACGTGGAAATGAAATGGCAGAGGTATGCTTCCTTCTACGTTATGTATAACAAATATTTGTGCTTGCTCTTGCTGTTATGCAGCTGGTAAACCATTTTAATGTTTGTTCAGGTTCTGATGGACTTTCCACAACTTACAATGACATTACCTGATGGTCGTGAAGAATCTGTCATGAAGCGTACAACACTTGTGGCTAACACTTCAAACATGCCCGTGGCTGCTCGTGAAGCTTCAATTTATACAGGTGATTTCTTACCTCCTCAATTCTAAAACTTTTTTTTGTTCATAATTATTAATCTTTTACCAGTTCTCTTCTACTGTCAATATTTGGAATGTGAAAAAGTATATATAGTATTGCAACGAGTAGTGTTTCTCAGGACCTGTTATTTCTGGGCAGTAGATTTTGTAGTTAATTTGTGCTTAGTGTAAAAATTGAGGACCCAAATTATGCATATTGATATGCCATTTTATATTCCCGTATTTCTTACCTGAGATGAAACCTTGTTATATTAACTGCTGTGAGCTTTAATACCCCTTTTTTTTTATCTTCTAGATTCTGATAATATTTTGTTTTCGAGTCTCAGGAATCACTTTAGCCGAGTATTTTAGAGATATGGGTTACAATGTCAGTATGATGGCAGATTCCACATCTAGGTGGGCAGAAGCATTGCGTGAAATCTCAGGGCGACTGGTGAGAATTTCAATTATGCAATGACAGTTATTTACCAGTTTCTTTTAGAAAGAATTTGTTTCTTCTGAATGATATATTATTTTTTGAGCTTTAGTTTCTGATGTTGGAGTTTCTTTCTCCACTAATGTAGAATAGATAATCATATAAATAATGACTAATGATACATGGAGAAACATGGACATCGATCATTGTAAATTGATGGGGTTGGTATTTTCCACAGGCGGAAATGCCTGCTGATAGTGGTTATCCTGCTTACCTTGCTGCACGTTTAGCCTCTTTCTACGAACGTGCTGGGAAAGTAAAATGTCTTGGAGGTCCTGAACGGACAGGTAGTGTAACAATTGTCGGTGCTGTTTCTCCACCTGGAGGAGATTTCTCTGATCCTGTGACATCTGCAACCCTCAGCATAGTTCAGGTAATACTCTACTATCAAATATATGTTTGTCAAAATATAGGGCAACTTCCTGCAAATAAATTTTGCATTTGGTCGTCTTTCTGATGCCCATAAATTACTTAAACCCTTGTTGTCCCTCGTCACTATGATCGCCTTGGTTATATTTCTTCTACCTATTCTTGCCTATTCTTTCAGAACTTTCATTCGTCATGTAAGTTGATCTTTTGCTACTTGGCAGGTTTTCTGGGGATTGGACAAAAAGCTTGCACAGAGGAAGCACTTTCCTTCTGTGAACTGGCTTATATCTTATTCAAAGTATTCAACGGTATGTCCTAGAGTTGTTGTCTCTGTAACTCGTGTTTTCTCTTAAGCTATCATTTGTAATGGATATAGCTTGTGCTTGGGCTCTTAAAAATTATCATGATTTTTAATATTTTCTATATTATCATCAGGCACTTGAATCCTTTTACGAGCAATTTGATCCAGATTTTATAAACATTAGGACAAAGGCCCGTGAAGTTCTGCAAAGAGAAGACGATCTGAATGAAATTGTCCAGGTGTGTTCCTTCGCACATTAATCATCTTGGTTGTGTTGTTTAAAGAAATCTTCCTATGATCTTTCCTGGTATGGGTTGAAAATTATTCAGCTTCTTTTTGAAATAGAGGTGGTATCATAAATTATTGATGACAGACTATCAAGTAATGTCCAGTCTAAACCTGGTTTGCATAATATAGTCCATGCAATGGATAGTCTGATAAGTGGATCTTTAACATATTAGTATTGTTTTGTTGTTTGGACAAAGTTTGTCAGGATGTCTACGCACTTAATCTTTAAGTAGTAAAATAGTAAACTATACTAGATCATTCACCATCCCTGTTTGTTCCAGCTTGTGGGAAAGGATGCTTTAGCTGAAGGAGACAAGATCACCTTAGAAACTGCAAAACTTTTGAGAGAGGATTACCTTGCTCAAAATGCTTTTACGCCGTAAGTGCCCTTTTAAATTGTTAACTTCGATATATCATGACTCATGCTAGTGTTTTTACTTGTTGTCTCTCTTATATTGTTTTCTTTTGTGTTTGTAATAGATATGACAAGTTCTGTCCCTTTTACAAGTCTGTCTGGATGATGCGCAACATTATTCATTTCTACAATTTGGCAAATCAGGTATGGTGTGTAAGGAATCAAACAATTGTACATTAGAGTAATGAAAAATCCATCTAAATGTAGGCATGTAGGTTCAAGTTAGCAGTGTTGTATCTCTTTTATCCTTCACTCACATATTCTATGATTTTTTTTGCTTTATGTTTTGCATTCTTTGTCATAGCTCAGCCAAAGGGTGTTATTAGTAATTAGTATTACATCAGCCTAAGAAGAGATTTCAGTAAGATGGCTAAGTTGTATTCAAATTGTCGATCTTTAACGTGAAACTGGCTACATTTGCAGGCAGTAGAGAGGGGAGCTGGTACTGATGGTCAGAAGATAACTTACACCCTCATCAAGCATCGTTTGGGAGATCTCTTCTATCGTTTAGTGTGAGTAATTTTACTGCTACTCTGGATGACTTATTTTGACATGTAAAGTAGGTCTTATTATGTTGGTCTGTTGTTATTGCAGGTCTCAGAAATTCGAGGATCCAGCTGAAGGGGAAGCCGCTTTGGTTGCCAAATTTACTCAGTTACATGAGGACTTGACTAACGGTTTCCGCAACCTTGAGGATGAAGCCCGATAATTGTAGATTGCACGTTTGCTCAATTATTGTCTTATTCCTATAGTAAGAGGCAATCTGGTATCCAGTGGTAGCTATGTCCCGAGTGTTCTCTCGTATTTATTTGGCTGTTCGATTCATTCATATCACATTTATTTTCTTTCTTGGCACTGGTTTGGCTTTTTGATATAGTTGTATGTGTAGCTATAGTCTTGTCATTCAGTCACCTTGGCTTTTGTCCCTAGAGAATAATAGACGAAACATCTTTCAAAATATGTATTTATGCAAATAAATTTGTTTACAACATGAAGTGCCTGCGGGCATGTGGATTCTGGGTTCTGGATTCATTGATGGAAATTGTGGGGACATGAATAGACTGAACCATGCAGCAATGTGTATTTGAATTTGAAAGATCTTACATGTCAAAATTCCCTGAGCAATAAATTTTAGAAGCCTTGATATTTAAATGGGCATATTCTATTTACTTCCCCTTTCCATTCATGTATGATGATAGAAGTTATATTTTGAAATAACAGTTTCATTTTATTTTATTAAGAGCATATTGAGTTAGAAAACTCTTGTTTATTCTAAGAAATATTAACTATCAGTAACAACTATTGGGGTCATAGTTAACGACTGAGATTAGAAATAATCAGTAAAGTGATTGAATTGCATCAGACAGCCTCAAGTTATTGTTTGCCAAGCAAGTATAGGCATGTCTGAACTCTGATGTTGCCTATTACTGCGTATACCTTCCACTCTGGTGCAGTTATCTGGCTCTGCCCCAGCCACTTTTGCCTCTTTCTGATAACCCATGTTCTTCTGCACCTGTACTCCACATATCTGGGGCTGACCTCACAACTTATGCCTGTTTCCGATAACCCCTGTCCTTGACCTGCTTCTTTGCTAGTGCAATGTGAGTGTTTCAATGCACCTTCACTGTTAGGCGGTTGTGTGTGATTTCATTTGTTGCAGTTGTTTGGAGAGAATTAGGACCTTAAAAGTGGATTAAGATCCTTGAGAGAGTCATCGTGAGCAGCTAATTAGCAAGTAATGAGTTTAAATAAAATTTGTTTTCCATGATTGGTGTTGTGAATTTTTATGTGAAATGCAGGCAAAACAATATTAACTTGACTTTTTCGCAAATTAGTTATGCATGTAAGATGTTAGTTATTATTAGTTACTTGACCTGTGCAATGAAAGAGGAAGAAAAATGCTTCATGTGAATGATGAGGATTGCAGAGTTTAGTCAAAAGTTTAGGAAAAACAACATATGCTACTGTTATGAGTGAATTTGTTTTGACTTTTCATGAGGTTGACATTGTAACTAAAGATGTTAGTTATATTAGTTAACCTAACCAAACAGTAGCCATTTGATTTAATGTCTTATTGTGAGTTTATTCTAAATTTTCTAAAAGTCTATCTGTATTATTTATTCATTAAAGCATTGCACTTTAGGTGCTCTCTTGGCTAAGATCAGTTTGCTTGCACACCATTTATTCTAAAATCGGAATTCTGCGAAAGATATCAATATTTCTTGCAAAGGTATCAGTATGCACAGCCTTTTATTGTACCATTAACAACGTTCAACTAAAGCATAACCGGGTTAAAAAATACAGATAAATCATAAGGTATTCTTGAGGGTTCAACCTTTAATTCTCGGAAGAATTCATGTTAATAACTGATTATCCTTGAGGCATGATTATTAGTAGTTTTCGTCGAAAACAGAGTTTGTATCAACTGGTTTTAACTATTTCTATCATTATCAAGGGCGAAAATTCCATCTGTTTATTAGTATCATTTATCACTAAATGCACGCATTGAAATGAAGTCAATGAATAGTTACATCATAGGACCAGTAAATTACCCCGTCAGAAATGAATTCTTGGTTTGCAAAATCAAGTTATACTCCAATCAAACTTGAAAAAAGAAATTTGTAAAGAGACTAAAAGGGTACCCCCAATGAGAACAAGAAAATTAAATGTGTTCATTTTTACACCTATGATTATAACAAAGTATTTTCTCAATGGTTGGCATACACCTATGCATGACCCATTGTATGTAGAGTAGAGTCCCTGTTTTGACTTTGAGAGGTCCAACGTTGGCAAAGAAAACTTTGCTAACAAAGATAAGGTTTATTGGTCAAGCTATGACTTATATATGATAAGTTTTAGTTTGAAACTAATGCAATGCTTTGTTGTCGTTGAATGACTATAACCTCATTGGATAATAGGGGGTTTGATGGCTAAACTGGTTTTAGCTCAGAGATAAATAAATAGTTGGATGTCCTAGGTTTAAACCAGGACCTACCAATGAGAGAAAACTAATATAACAACTAACCACTAACATTTTTCATTAAAAAAAAAACTTCATTGGATATGTTCAACAATGTCTGCATGTTTCTGCAACTTTATAACACAAAACCAAGAGAATTAATAGTTACCCCAATGGTGGGAATGAGGAAACAAAATGTGTTGAGTTTTACTCGAATAATTACAAATAACAATGGTTCACATACACCGAATAGAAGATTGTTAATGTTGTAGGGTGAGTGTTTTGACATTGAGTGATTCATCCAAACAATGACTTATGATAGAAAACAATCTCACATTCATATTTGTGAGTCATAATAGAGATAAGTTTATGGTCAAACAATGACTTATAATAAAGTTTACTTTGAGATGATGCAATGTGTATGCAACTTTATAAAACTATTTGTTGTGTCAGAGTAAACAAACAACAATGAGAATTACATTGGCTTCATTTCTTTCCTTTAATTGATGTTATTACTGCATATCAGTATTCAAATTTCATTTACCTCCAGAAAATGTCTTTTTGATCAACAATCATTGCCTCTCCAATTAAAAAACAATCTCACATTCAAGCCTCAAAGTTCCACCAAACTGAAGCTGTGGAATCAAAGCAATGTTTGCTGCACTTGCTGAAGAATCAATTACCGATGAATTTGACAATTCAAGTAGTCTTTTCTGTCTCCAACATCTCCAAAAACTGAATTTGGCTGCTAACAATTTCAATAGAGATTTCTCGACTCAAAATGTGGTAACTCTTGATATCTCTATTAATTCTTACTCACTGGGACGAGAGCTGAAACTTGAGACCTCAAATCTACAAAGCAAGGGCATGAATGGGGCAATGCTTTGTTGCCGCTGTGTGATCTGCAAGAGTTGAGCATGTCTAACTGTGATCGATCTATCACGATTCATCTCTGTCTAAACTTGGGAATCTATCAATTTAAAAACCTTACCACCCTCGGCCTTCAGTCTTTCATGTTAACAGGAAGATTTCCGGATAAAATCTTCTGAATTAGAAAGTTGTCAGTTATTGACTTATCGCTCAATGAAAATCTCTTTGGTTTTTTTTCCCAAACTTCCTAGGTGGATCTCTCTTGAGCATTGTAGTTACCGGTCTCGCTCTATTGGCAACTTGAGGCACTTATCTGAATTAGACCTTTCTCACTGTCAATTTAATGGTACACTTCCCAATTCATTGTCAAACCTCACAAAACTCAATCACCTAGATTTTTCATTTAACAATTTCACTGGTCCGTTGCCATCATTTGGCATGGCCAAAAAACTCACCCACCTACACCTTTTTCAAAATGGTTTAAGTGGTGCAATTCCACCCTCTTCTCACTTTGAAGGATTGCAAAATCATTTGAGCATTGACTTGAATAATAGTTCAATCCATGGAGCATTCCTTCGTCTCTTTTACCCTTCCGTCACCGCAGGAGATTCAACTTTCGTTCAACCAGTTTAGCAAAATAGATGAATGTAGTACAAATGTGTCCTATGTGTTGAATATCATTAATTTAAGCAACAACTATCTATCAGAGTCTTTACCAACGTCTTTCTTCCAACTCAGTTCACTCTTTGTGCTCGATCTTTCAAATAACAAGTTTGATGGGTCATTGCAGCTAGATAAGCTTATCAAGCTAATTAATTTAACTTCCCTAGACCTTTCATGCAACAACTTATCATTCGGTTCTAAAATTACAACAGCCGACCCTTCTTACTTTCCTATCATTAGCTATCTAAATTTGGCATCGTGCAATTTGAACACTTTCCGTGGTTTCTTGAGAAACAAAACCACATCGAACCTTCTAGATCTTTCACATAACGAGATTCAAGGAATAGTTCCCAACTGGGTTTGGAAACTACAAAATCTTGGAAGCCTTAATATCTCTCACAATTTTCTCACTAATTTGTAAGGACCTTTGCAAAATCTTACATCCAACTTGATAATACTTGATCTGCATGACAGCCAATTGGTAGGGTCAATACCTGTATTTTCTAAACATGCTGCCTATTTGAAATTGTTTTTCAGAACTTGGGAAAAAAAATGATGCACGATGACGAAGATCACGCTATACCAAAATTTATCTACACGGAGGATTCTGTATATTATCAGGATAGCGTGACAGTTTCCAATAAAGGTCAACAGGTGGACCGATACCAGAGATGCTAATGGACTTCAAAGAACTTTATGCTCTCAACTTTTCAAACAATGGTCTCAGGCGAAATCCCGTCTTCTATAGGGAACTTGAAACAATTAGAGTCCTTAGACCTCTCAAATAACTCTTTAGTTAGCAAAATTCCTGTGAAACTTGGAAGCTTGTCCCTTCTTTCTTATTTATTAGAACCTCTCCTTCAATCATTTGGTGGGGGAGATTCCCACAGGTACTCAACTTCAGCATTTCAAGCTTCTTCCCTTGAAGGAAACTAGGATTATATGGGCCTCCATTGAGCAAAAAGTCAGATGATAAAGAGCAGAGATTGCATTCACAACCAGCATGTAGAGGGCTATATATCTTGTTCAATTGATTGGAATTTTTTAAGTATGGAACTTGGATTTGTTTTTGGGCTTGGAATTTTCATTGGTTCCCTTATATTTTTGAAACAATGGAGCGTAAGTTATCGGCAACTCCTAGACAAAAATTTCAAGGTTCCATAGAGGACAAAAATTCACAATTTTATGGTGGTAGTGGCACTAGTAACTAATGAGTGTGCTATATTACCAAAATAGTGTATTCAATTTTCACTTGGTTGTTATTTATGTTTACTTCTTTGTGATGATATATGTATTGGAACTTTGAAGAGATATTTTATTAAATTTAAATAAAATAATGTCCAATGGAGTTGTGGTGAAACTGGTGATAGTGTTTCATTAGAAATAAAATGAGTTGACTTATATTTATTTACTATAGAAATCATATTGATACCTGTCCAATTCTGAATAAGGATTGTTGAAACAGAACAGAGAAAGAGGATAAGATGTTAGGATTTTTTCTTTCTTATGCATTAATGTATCGTTTGTACTTTGTATTGTATTGTTTGTTTGCTTTATAGAATAACCATATTTCTTTGATTGAGCTGCTCTCATCAAAAAACGTAGATCACGTTGACTGAACCTCGTCTCGGTTTTCTTTGTTATTTTTGCTGCTCCATTTTACTGTCTTATCTTGTTTTTGTATTTTCGGGTCTGCATAATCTGTCAAAATGATGATTATGCAAATATGGTTTGTGTTTTCTGTTTGCTACAGAATAACAGTTTTCTGTCATATTAATTAATGTGCATTATTTTATAGCACCGTTGTGATATCTGCAATCAGTGTTCATTTTGTTTATGCATTATAGTTGCTACTACTGCACTGCTTCAATTTTTATTATACATGTTTCTGGTTTGCACGTAAATCTGTTTTTTCTGTGTATCTGTAGTGATTTGATACTGTTCTTTTGGTTTCATTTGTTCAGAATGAATCCTTCAGGAAAACACATTGAATCTTGCTAAGTAAATATCTTATCATTTAATTTTTTTTTTATTTTGTTTTGAAAAGGCTTATCATTTAATTGCATCTTGACTTAGTAGACTCTTTTTTTTTTTGGTAGCTTCAGTCTTTTTTGAGACTTAGTTTTGAGGCTCATTGCATTGCCAAGGTTTGATGTTAGTCACATCTTTAAAAGGACTACTTTATCCACCTTCCAACTTAAATATGAATGAAATACTTAGTTATGTATGGTAGAAAACAATTTTTTTTATGTTCTTCCATTTGCATCTCCTATTACTGCTGGTTTTCTATATTTTACTGGTCCAGACTTGAGAGAAAGCCAGTACCAGCAAGGTAAGACTCCAAAATCAAACCATGCTTTTGTAAGAACCATAACTCTCAGGTCTTGCTCAAAACACGCTTCTTTGAAAATAAAGAATTTTTTCATACTAATATACCAGTAAGACATAAACCCAAAGAATAACTGAATTAGAAGTAAGGAATACAAGATAACATTATTACTAATTTACCATAATAAACTAAAAGAATAACTGCAAATATGAAAATTTCATTGAAGGCAATAATAACATCACTTTCCCCATCCACAGAAAATAAGTCAAATTTTATCATCAGAAGTATAGCATAGTACACAACAAAATAAAGATATGTAGTGAAAACAGCTATTGTGCAAGCATATGGTGTCAATACTAAACAAAGAAATAGAAATGACAGGGGTTTGCCTTCTTCATAGTTGAACAACTCCTTGAATCATCCAGGACCAACTTTAGGAATATCATAATGCTCGCTCATGTTTGCGAGATATTGGTTGAAATCTTGGATTCTATCACGGTGAGATTTATTAGAAATCTTGGCCAATCTATGAACATCAAGCTGCTCCCTCTGTTCTATGTACCGCCTCTCTGCTGGTGTAAGATGATCATCATAATGAGCAGGCTTCTCTTCCCTGCTCAATTCACTCTCATCATTTACTTCTTGATCATTAGGATCTTTAGCTTGTTCTGTACTTCCACCTACATTAAATACAAATAGCACAAACTATAAGTAAATATACTGCACAATTTGTGGTGAACTAAAACCAAATTGAGGATCTGTTTCGGAGTTTGGAGGGGAAGGGAGGATTTTGAAAAAAAAAGGAAGGAGTAAGTGGAGGGAATAGAGGACTTTGGGAGGGGAGGCTTTCATGAGTTTATTTTTCTTCATAATACAAAATCCCCTAATTTGGAAGGACTCAAAAAATGTATTGGAGGATAAATTCTTCAAAGCCATTGCATATTGTTATAATACTCTAAAATTAAAATATATTAAACACGAGCATTCTCTTATCACTCTACAAAATCGTTCTCTCAAATCCGTTTCCCTCCCCCACAAAGCCATCCCATTCCCTCCCTTCCAAATGGTGCCTTAGGAAATTATAAACCAAAAAGAACACTGACTACATAAGCAGTTCAAAAAATCAACTACGTTGCATAACAGGTCCCTGTTTACTGAAACCCATTGCCGAAAATGATATTTATTGTTGACTATTGTCATACAAGAATGTCAATTGTCCCTTATAATTTTCAATAAAAAAAGTAAGTTTAAGTAAGGTGAAAAGTGCACTAATTCAAAATTCATAATATTATTGAGTTCACCGGCCCTACTACTAATTTACTATAATCAAATGAACTAGACCGCAATGGCATGTTCTTGCAAAATTCATACATATTCTCATCGTAATTTTTTTGGGTCAAAAGGCAAAACATCTTACATAACAAATAACTAGAGTAGCAGTAACATGTTCATTAAACCATTGCAGCAAAATATGCAGCACATCAAATAGAACCATTGACCATTTTAAAACATAATACTATGATTGTATGATGTAACAAGAATCAAGGCAAAAGTTTTAGCATGCTGAAAAATCCAACACCATAATATGCTTTACTTGGCTAGGTTAATAGGTTATGTAGCTACGAGCATGCACACATGCAGAGATACTAACCTGCTGAGATTTCATCTTCGGTTGCTTGCAAAAACTGTTGTTGATTTCTTTTGTTCTTCTTTTTCTTTTTCTTGATTCCACCAGCAACATCCAATGCTTTTCCCTTCAGCTTCAGTTTACCACCAACAACATTCTCATAGTCCGACATATCTGTCAAACAATCATGCTAGTCAAATATTAATTTCAATCTGTCTGTTTCGATAAAGCGATAAGCACTTATTATATATAAGCTTGCTTCAGCTATTTTTATACCAAAAGATAATATAATGTTAAATTGTTTTTTGTTGAATTTAAGAAAATTGTGATAAGCTATTTTAATAAATTCACCAAAACGGTGAGAAGATAAGCTCAAATCAAACAAACATAAACACTAACATGAGAATGAGCATAAAAAAACAAGGATCTGAAAATTAGGTTTAAGAGAATGAAAGAGACGATTAGTTAAATTAGATATATGAAACGAACGCAAGAAGAACAGTGGGGGAGCCAGCGAAAAATTTTTGGGATGGCCATTCATTAAATATCGAATAGTTCCAGGATCACATTCTAAATAATTCTCAATGTCATCCGGGTTAACTCTATTAACCTTTGAAGGACGACACTCATTTTCTCCAATTCTTAGAGTTTTACAAACTTGTTTAGGTTCGAATGAAGAAATTAAAACTTCTTCATCTCTTTTAATATCATTTCCCTTCCTCTTGAAAAATGAATCGATTTCTCGACTCTTCACCTTTACTTTTCTATTGCAAATAAACAAATTTATCAAAATGATGTGAGAATAGTGTTAAGACTCATAATGAAACAATTCTACAGTTGATAATGCTCCTGTTAATGTCTAATGAGAAACAAAACACCAGCAACATACACATCCAAATATAAGTACAACAGTAAACCATAAAATACGTAAAAAAAATTGTCATAAACATCTATCAACATCAACAATTTTGATACACATCAATGGAATCCTGATCCTTTTTCGTTACTGCTATGATATAATTAAAAAAAGTACATACTAAACTTTCCATAAATAAAAGGAAATCGAAAGGAATCATTATCCTGATGGCATGCTTGCTACAAGAACATAATATTTAGAACAAATGAAGACAAATTTCCATTCCTAAAAATTATGAAATGAACACATAGCTCTGACATCCTTTGAATACATGCTGCCACAATGTTTTCAAGTCTTCAATATATTTTAGGGTTATGGAAAAATTGAAATTGAAAACCAAATCAAAAATCAAATTCATTAACAAACAAAAGAAAATCGAAGCAGTGTTGTTACTAAACAGATGAAGCAATCAGAGATACACTTACAATTTTTTTAACAGTTTTAGGGTTTGTGGAGAGATTGAAACATGAAAAATCAGAGTCAGAGATTGATACAGAGAGAGGATATGGAGGCTTTGAGTACGACGGAGATTTCACCGGTCGCGGCCTGATTGCGGGTGGGTGAGAGTGAGAGATGAGGAACTGAACTTGCGAGGGAGAAAAGGAGAAAAAAGCGCTTCTTTCTAGTTCTGGAGAAAAGAGGACTGAGTGACATGTTTTGTAATATTAAAATTAACTCAAGGGTATTATAGTAATTTCACAGAATCACTGGTTATTATAATAATAGCACATAATAGGTACTCAACCACTTCAATGGAGATCCTCTATCAAAAGGTCTAAATCGGTCCCCCTAATAACTATTTATTAACGAAAAGCAACAAAAGTAACTCAAATAATAATTATTTTATTGAAAAATTTTGTGGGATCCACTTAAGATTGAGGGTCTTAAGCGAGACCCTTAATTTTTTTTTCATATTGGGGGTATCTATTAGATATCGGATCTTAAATGGTATAGACCCTACTAATATGGATGCTCTAAGAATGAGATATTTTTATGTGAATTTTAATTTTTGGACTCTTTGCAATGTGGCCTAAATCAAACACTAATGATTTGGCCAATGTTGTGAAGCCCGGATACGAGATACGATACTGCACCGATACGTCGATACGGAAAAATTTCAAAAATCAAGATACGATACGGCTGAAATACGTTAATATAAAATTTAATGTACAATATAATTATAACCATTTTTTAATATACAAATATATTAACAAACAAAATAAACCATAGACTCGTAGCAAATCAACTTAAATATAAATAATAGTGACGATTAAGAGAGTGATAATTAGTCAATTACATACACAATATATCTCAAAAAGAGTACCATAAGTGTTATACTATATCCAAAACGGAACATTGTTACTGCTATACTATATTGATCCAAAAAAGAAGCATGTTAACTCAATAATTGTTCTTAATTCCCGATTGGATTAATGCAGAACCAACTGAATTTCTAGCTCATATATACAAGGACTCCATGGCCGAGAATTATGTCAAGAAAAATGAGGGAGATTTCTATTTATGGGCAGCAAAACAAAACTATTTCTTTAAAGCATAATTGATAAACAGCTCGAGAACCATTTTAAATCATAACATTCGCTTACAAAATAAGGTTCAATAATTACTGAATTATTTCTTACAGCTAAAGTTTACCATTGCATCTTAAGTGGCAGAGGCAGTAAACAAAAATAGGTAAACATGGCACCAAGTGAAGGATAGAATTCCAGACACGTCATCATCAATATATTCCTGGAATGATTCTGTAAGGTACCCTGTCGCAATAGAGTTTCCAGTACTTTCCATACCTGCATGCAGTGGAAATTTTTAACTACATGTACATTGTAATGACCCAGAACCATCAAATTTCCTAATCCATTAGTAATAAAAAGTTCAGTTGATGCAATGATAAATAAATTTGGTATTCAATAATCTATCCATTCAATTATTTATTGCATTGCAGTGGCATTATTATGAATTGTATATTTCAGAGAGAGAAAAATCTGGTTGAAACAGTAGGCCGTTGGTTTCCTATAGATATGAAAAATAAAGCGTATATATTACAATTTAGGCTGTTGGCATTATGAACTGTTGAATTGATGATGAGTTTGCCAAAATCAGTGTGCCACTGTGATTTTAGCAAAAACTACACTTTAAAGCTTCAACAAAATCATGGTGCTAACTTGATTTTGTCAAACTCACAACCGATCCAAACATGCACCGCAAAGACTCATAAAGCAAATTGTTTGTAAGAATAGAATGATGACAAAAAGAGCATCAGTGGTTGTCTTTGCACATTGAAAATAAAATGTCCAAGAACTATAAGCAACACTAATAGATAGAAAATAATGCTTACTTGGATCTGCATCGATCATCATCCCTTTTTGCTCGATCAAAAAGAAGGATAATAAGAAATATCACGTAGAAGTAAGGCAAGAACTGCACAGGAAAAAAGTTGTTAAGGTTAACATTCTCTACAACTTTCAACTGTACAGAGAAATAAACACTCTTCTTACGTGATTGAAAAGAGCTGGGACTGTCCAGAAGAATGCAGCTAGTATTTCAGGTACATAATGAAAATGACGAGCTAATCCCCACCTGCAGGTAGCACAGAAAAAGTGAACTGGTTATTTTGAGAAATAAGACATGTTCTCTAAGAAAATGTTAGGCTAACTAGAAAAATCAAAATATATATTATGAGATTAAATGCATAAACTATTGTTTTCTTTTTTAAAAGGATGTATAACCTATAGTTAGCAATAATATTTCTATATGGAGGCAAACAATAAATATCAGATTGTAACACATTTTAAGTCAAATGTCTGGAATCCACCCCAAAAAATAGCGAGCTTAAGCTCTCTCAATCATTACAACAACTTAGTGTTTAAGTATGTATACATATGCTTCAAAAATAGAATGTTTTTAAGGGATACATACCATCCAGAGGTTAAAAGAAGGCTTCTTTTTGTTTCCCCGGAAGCAGTGGTATATGAGGCTTCTATCTGCAAGTACATTTTCATTATGAATAGCTTATGCAAGTCTTACGACAATAAGATTCCCAATCTGACTTGCATTATATAGAAAATAGAAAGTACATTCCAAATGAAAAATAGTAACCCAGTATATTCTATGCATCTTTACCTTAGATGGAGCTTTTCCCCAGACCAAGCTTTTTCCATTTGTCCTACGAAACTCTTGTCTTTGCCTGTCACA
Source organism: Medicago truncatula (assembly GCF_003473485.1). Lineage (NCBI taxonomy): Eukaryota > Viridiplantae > Streptophyta > Magnoliopsida > Fabales > Fabaceae > Medicago > Medicago truncatula. The sequence continues at coordinate 283,617 of NC_053045.1, forward strand.
ATCATAATTGATGTATATGCACATAATGCCAGCCACTAAAATAAAGAGTGCTAGCTGAAAGACAAGGAAGCTAATTTTCAAATAAAAGTGGAAAACATTGAAATTTGAAAAGTATATTAGAAATAAGGAAAACTCTGCGGTATAAATAACTACCACAAAACAACAGCTCAAACAGGAAAGGGATGGTACCTGGGTGCCAAGATTCACTGGATGGTTGACAAGGTACATTCCAGGAGATGTATACACTGATGGAACCCAAACCAAACAGCCCCAGCAAATATAAAATCCAGCTGCAAGATTTAGGGACACGATAAAGAGGTTTAAATACAATGTATGCAATGAACTTATCAATAATATATGAAAACTAATCCAAACATGATAAATGAAATCCAGTTGTTATGGAAGATATGATCTTGATCTTAAACTTAATAAACTATGAAAACTAATGACGCCAAAAGAACATATCAGCAGAACGATAGGAAAGAGCAAGTATGTCAACAAAAACAAAGATAAAGCATGTGTAGACCTCGATCGTGTGCAATATCCATTGTGTTCCAGTATCCAGCTTCCCACCAGAAAAACTTGGTAACATACACCAGCATTAATGTAGTATTTACAAGCATTGAGTCAGCTACCTTCCCATTTTCTTCATACTATTAAGACAAGAATACGAACAATAGAGAGTTAACCAAAGGATGGAAATTTCACAAAACAAAATTACAAAATAAATTTATGTTCCTGATTCATATACTAGTAAGATCATGTTCATGGAGGTAATAAGTCAGTACCAACTGGCCACTATATCCAAAGCAACTAAGGAAGTCCAACCACATATAAATATGATTTATATCCCTATCATAAATTAGATCTCAGCAGAAGACAAAAAAAAATCAAAAGTAGATGGCCAAATCAAAAGTAGATGGCCTCAGCTTCTATGGAGCTTGATTGGCCACCTAATCACCAAGGTCCCCAGGTTCAAACTGTTTCTACAAGGAAGTATCAGCAAACTACAAATAGGTATTTAAAGGATTATTCATCTGTGTTTTCCAACTAAATGCTGGATAGCACAATCATTATGCTTGACTTCAGTATTTATACAAAGAATAAAACCTCGCAGACTCAACCTGCTTTATGCAGTAAGTAAGTGCCAGAACAGCCCACGACATCATTCCAAATCTGCAGTTTGTGAAAACTTTTATGTCAAAATATTTTCCAATGCGTGGATAGAGCTCCATACCCTGCAGAATGGCAGAAAGATAGAAGGCCGTCATTTATGGAAAAAAGGTGGAATTAAACTCCACATGTCAAGGCCTGTTATTCATATAAAAAAAAAAAAACCTCTCAAGGGATGAGTTTTAGTTTATCAAACAATTTCTTCTAATATGGTGAAAATGAAAATTACAGCCATAAAACGTTGAAACATTTCTACAATAAGAATTTCAAAGTTCACATAGTGGCATTATGAACGGAATTTCAGTCAAACCAGTTTAAACAAAAGGATGGGTAATTCTAAAAGAATTTTCCATGCATTATCGGTGCCTACTTGGTTTAGAATGAGAGGCGGTAATTTTAAAGAAAGGTCTGTTGCATCAATGATCCTCTAAAGGCACGACGCCATGATCCTCTAAAGGCACGACGCCAGTAATCAGACAAGAGAGATTTTTCATGCTATCACTCAGTTTTATTTTAATTTTCTCCATCGTTCACATTCTCTTTCTTAAATCAATGTCAATTTCCAATGCAAATAAATGGATAAGACAAAATTTGGTGAGCAGTTTAATCATTTTAAGTAGCAGAGATTAGTTTACCCAGTAAAAATCGATGATTATGTTCCCACTTGAACCAGAATCAGTAGAAGATGGTGCCAAATGACCCTATCAAATATAACACTTGAGTCAGAAAATTCAATGTGAATTGCACAGGAAACAAATAACTTATCATTTCTTCAATTTCACAACAGTCTCACTTTTATGTATAAGAAAATACAAAAGATAAAGCTCCCAAAGCTGAGTGTGGAATATATCTCCCCCAAATGATCATAAACGATTGTTGGGTTGAATATCCCAAACCTGAAACATACATGCAAAAATTACATGTTATCTGTTTCTGAAAAAGTAAAAGAAGCAAACCATCTTGCTTTGTAAAGAAAAGCTATTATGTGACACAACTTTCTTGTAGATAAAACACATAATAATTTGGACTTAGTTTCTTAGAGTATGTTTTAGGCTTTTAGCCTATAAACCTATCTTTATAAAGCCTTGAAATTCAAAAGGATAACCAATTGAGGAGACTAGCAATGAATAATGATATTTTTTTTATTTACCAAATATATCCATCCATCATACATTATCTATGAAGCATTGACACAGACACGGATACGATACCGACACCAACACATAGACACTGCCACACTGGGAAAATTTTGATCAAATAGAAGTGATCATATCTGTTTGTAGTTACCAGTGTCGTTGTCATACACGACATGTGTCAAACACGCCTTCAATTTGAAGTGTCAGTGCTACATAGGAGGACATCATATCAAGTTTAATTCTGAGAGAACCTCAACTCAATATTATGTAGTGAGATCTCCTATGCCAATTTTCATAAACAACACAGAACATCCAAAGTGAAATTCAAAAGGATAACTAATTGAGAAGACTAGCAATGACTAATGTTTTTTTCTTCTTGTTCTATCACATATATGTACATCAGCCATATATGACAACCTAAGATCATACGAAGTCTTATTCCTAGAAGAAAGCAATATTATGTCTTCAAATCTCCTATGCCAATTTTCTTTTCTTTGTGGGACGAATATATTGGCTGATTTTTGTTCAAACAATGCATTTATTACTACTTGAATTTTCAAAAACAACACAGAACATCCAAGATGAAAAGAAAAATCAATTTAATTGGCAATAATGAATGAATGAATGAATCCTAGCACTGAAACTTATTGAATGAATGCGTGTCCAGTGTCCCACACGTGTCTCCGACAGATGTCAATACATTCAATTAGTTTATTTTCTCAAATTATTGCAGATGTCCAAGTGTTAGTATAAGTGTCAATGTTTCATAGCGAATGAAGTCCTATGTTCTTTGTTACTTTTCTCCTTTCAATTAATAAGCGCAGAACCATAAGAACTCACCGCCAAAGTGCAATGTAAGTAACCAAAGTAACTAAATATGCAGCAACACCATTTGCCTGAAGAAATACAAACAACGACGCAACTTGTTATTACAATTGTTATACCCTGTTTTTGGACCTAAAAATACTGGGCCCAATTTCATTTCAAACTTTGTCGATTATCAAATTTCAACTGCACAGTTCAAATTGTCTCTGCCTCGCAGTATTTTCAATCACAATTTTACCTATGTTTTTCTTGCATAAAACCTTTCAAAATGTCTTTACTTGTCTTGTAAGTCATTCAAAAATGTCTCTGAATCATTACATTGCTTTTTCTACAGTTTATTTCAAAATTTGCAAAAAGTCATACAGAAGGGTATTTTGGTCATTTCCTGCAGTGGGACCCATTTTCATCCTTGTGACTGTCTCTGAGTCTTTTTAGATTACTTTTAAACATTTCATCAGTAAACTTTGTTAAAATTCATTTCAAACTTGCGTCTGAGTCAGTGTCAAGTCAATTCGAGTCTGTTTAGGTCATTTTTAGCCCTAGGGGCATTTTGGTCATTTCACATAAAATTTTGGCATGGGGAGGTTACTTTGAAGTACCTCATTTAGGCCATTGGTTCGTTTTAGTCCGTTTTGTCAATTTTATTTGTGTTTCGCTTTACGTTTGGTCAAATTACCAATTTTATTTTAATTTTTAGTGTTTTTATTATTTTTGCATTTTTGTCCTCAAAGAGTTCCAAAATTGCAGTTCAGTCCACTTTTTTTTTCCAATTTTCATTTCAGTCCTTTTTGTCAAATTGCAGTTTAGTCCTTGAAGTTTTATTTTTTGCAGAAAGGTCCAAAGTTCATTTTTCAGGTCCAAAGCCGTGCCATCCCTTTTCCAAATCCAGGTGTCACATTTTCGTTGGCTCAAGTGTACACATGTCAGCTATAAAAGCAGTGAGTCAGAGTCAAAGCGAGAACAACACGCCAACTCAACAAACGCATTTTCAGATTCTCTCTCCAATCAGTTAGATCAAAACAGAAAAATTTCTCAGATTCATCAAGAACACGAAGAACACAAAACCCTAACCGTTTCCAGAAAGTCACAAATTCATCAAGTTTCAGTGTTTTTCGCATCAATTCTCAGAGATTCGTATGAATCTTCATCACTGAATTGATTGATTCTCTGCAATTCCAAACGCGAGCTCGCATCAAAGCAAGCTCAAGCGTTGATCACAGAGAGCCTCTCGCAAAGAAATCAAAGAAGCAAGTTCAAACGTATAATCAGAGAAAGAATCGGAGAAGATGAAGAAACCAAGCCAGTAAACCGATTTATTTTCGGTTCAGAGAAAACCAAAGAACGTTCAAGTTTTCCGAAGATTTTCTCCTTCAAGAATCTCAACCAAATTCAGGTAAAACTCAGTTTTCTCTCTTTAAAAAGCATAATCACTGTTAAACCTGCAAACAAGATCCAAAAAATTTCCAGAATCATAAAAAAAATCATAACCGTAAGCAAAAACATAGATCCATAGAAATCCAGAAGTTGTAAGCAAGGACGAGTGCCAGAGAGATAGCCAACACGGAATCAATGTAGATCTTGAGGTGTTACAAGCTTCTTTTAAAAATTCTTTGAAAACCTAAAAAATTTTTTCAAAACCGTGACACAAAAACGTAGATCTACGTTGATTCACGCCTTGCATGAAAAATCCAGTGGCATATTCGTGTTTAGGATGGAAAAGGATATCTGAAAATGTAAGTTTTTTTGAAAACGGTGGAGTTTGTTCAACTCCGGCGGCGGCGCCACCACCCTTGGGCGGCCGGCCACCACGCCGGAGGAGCAAAACTCACCGGGGAAGATGAAGATCTTCCGTGTTTTTCCAGAATCCGGTGAGGGTTTAGAGAGAGATGAGAGATGAGAGAAGAGGGAAGAACTTAGAGAGAGAAAGGGAAGTAGAGAAATGAAAAAACCGGTGCTCTCTTGTTTATATAAGCCAGCGAACCGGACCGGTTCAATCCGGTCCATTCCCCTTTGATTCCTGGCCGCTTGATCTAGGGTTTCAGAATCCTGGATCAATCGTGTGGTTACTGTGCATCCGGATCTTTTAAGGATTGGGCTTTGGTTTGGGCTTAGTTTTTTTTTTTTTTTTGTTATTTTCTTGCTATTTGCACTGCCTGTCTTTGCTATCCGCACCTGTTGCTTGCCTACCTTTTTATAGAAAATTCCTAAAAAAATCCTAGTTGTTTCTCAATGTATTTTTGGCATTTTTATGGTGTTTTCTTGCATGAAAAAATATTAAAATGGCATGAACTAATTTCCATGAGTTTCTACACTTTTGGTATGCATTTTGTTATGTTTTGTTCTTGGCATTTTGATATTATGACATGGATGAATGATGCCTAATATGGTGATGAACATGCCTCTGGAAATGTGTTTATTTTTGTTGTGTTTGGATATGATTTTATGGATTACTTGTTTCACAAGAAATAATGGTTTATTTTTTAGAATAAAGTGGCAAATTTCTCTATGAACTTGGTATGATATTTTGCATGCATACGCCTCCATTAATTGCATGTCATGGCTTGAAACAAAATTTCTTTATAAATTGCCATGATGTGATGATTATGGGTCACTAGCATTTTTAAGTATCATATCAAATGTCTTCTAGGTTTATTACCACTTTATTGCTTTCTCTTGGCCATCTTTATGCATTTTCTCTTAATTACTTCCTACTATTGTGTGCTTTATGACTACTAACCATTTCATCTCATGTGCCATACATTTCATAGCATTCCACCACTCTCTCCACTTTCTTTAGCTTAGCATTTATTTTTTGCAAATCTTAATTCATTTGGTGATGTAATTTGTTATCATTGGTTTGTAGCTTGGCAAAGGGGCCATAGAATGTATTTAGGCAATTTTTGTAATATGGACTATGGACACTATGACGCACCGACACGCACACACTCACCTTAGATGTATGCATAGGATTGTATGGTTAAATAAGCGTTTAGGTTTTAAACACTTAGAGAAAATCCATCTTTTTTCCAAAAAACAATTGAACTTCACTTCAAAAAATTTCATAATAAATATGAAGTCAACACTTCATTTTTTTCTTTTCTTTTTCTTAAGAAAAAATTCAATTCATCTTAATCATTTAGACTTTCTTTCTAATCACTAATCAAACCTCACTTTTTTGCTAAATCTAATGCTCATGAAGCCTCCCAATCTCCTTCTTCAAAACTTTTTTTTTTTTCAAAACTTAAAAGCAAACAATTAAAATCAAAAACAAGTTTTTTAGCAAGAACTACGAACGGTTTTGATCCCTTAAAAGGGTACGTAGGCAATGAGTCAAAACTCATCCAAGCCGAAATAAAATCAAAATTCTACTTCTTCTCACCCCCATTCTTAACTAAATAAACCTCCCATTTTCAAAAGTAAGTAAAATAAAGCGTGAATATAGACTTAGGAAAACGGCTCCTATAGAGGACTATAGTTACTCCGGGTGCCTAACACCTTCCCGTAGTAAAACCGACCCCCGAACTTAGAATCTAAGGGTTTTTTCTCAATTTTTCCCTTCCCAAGAAAAAAGAGAGATATCAACGGTCGAAAGGTACAAGTCCAATTAATGACTTGGCACCCAAAAACCATGATAACAGAAATGGCGACTTCACTGGGGACTCTTTTTAGCGGGTCGCGCCTAGTTTTCTTTAGTTTATATTTACGTTTGTTTTATTGCTTACATATGTGAATATTTGTTTACTTTCATTCAACGTGTGGGGTGAGAATATCAAAAGTCCTAACCCGGGCTGAGTGAACTTATGTTTAGGTAGAGATATAATCGACAATTCGATCCGGGGGTTGCCTCGTGTATTGGATTATGCGATCAATCTCACATAGCTGAGGCATTTTGAAGGTGATATTGTCGGCGTGTGTTGTCATGCTTAGGCACTTCACTTTCAATTGTTCGACGAAGCTATGAACCGTAGTTACCAAACCCATCCTAGCTTTTTTTAGGACGTAGTGCGGTGGCTAAATTGAGTGTTGTCTCAAACTTTAGTCGTCACGCGATACTACACTCAAACTAGACCTTCTCACAAATAATCAGGGAACGGGTGTCGTCCTGTACTACCATGATATATGTGAGAGAGGTTGCAGTTTGGGAACTGTGTTAGAACCTTGGTTACTACTGTCCAAAGCCTTAGTTCACCGGACGCCGTGTCCATCCGTGGCCCTGTTACTTTGAATCTCAACCCACATTGTAACTAAACAACACAATCATGCATACATGCATTCATGCATAAATATTTTTCATGCATTCATCGAAGGGTTTAAACAAATGGAAATTTTTGTAAATAATCACAGGTATGAAGAAGACTAAGTGCTACAAGTTCAAGGAAGTGGATTTGGTTAGTTTGAGAGAGTTGGCACTCAAGGTCAAGAGTCAAACAGGGTTCCGACTCCGATATGGGGGATTGCTTACTTTGCTCCGAACCGATGTGGAAGAGAAGCTAGTGCACACTCTAGTGCAGTTTTATGATCCAAGCTTCCGTTGTTTCACTTTTCCGGACTTCCAGTTAGTTCCTACTCTCGAGGCTTACTCCGATCTAGTGGGTTTACCTATAGCCGAGAAGACACCTTTCACCGGTCCCGGGGCTCCTCTTACTCCTCTGGTTATTGCTAAGGATCTCTACCTCAAGACTTCCGACGTCTCCAACCATCTTATTACCAAATCTCACATCCGGGGGTTCACTTCGAAGTATCTTCTTGATCAGGCTAATCTCGGTACTACTCGTCAGGATACACTCGAGGCTATTCTTGCTTTGCTTATCTACGGGCTCATTCTCTTCCCGAACCTCGACAACTTCGTGGACATGAATGCTATCGAGATCTTTCATTCCAAGAACCCGGTTCCTACTTTGCTAGCGGATACCTACCACGCCATCCATGACAGGACTCTCAAGGGCCGTGGGTATATTCTTTGCTGCACATCTCTTTTGTATAGGTGGTTTATTTCGCACCTTCCGAGTTCCTTCCATGATAACTCGGAAAATTGGTCCTACTCTCAGCGGATTATGGCTCTCACTCCTAATGAGGTCGTCTGGCTCACTCCGGCCGCTCAGGTAAAGGAAATCATCATGGGTTGCGGAGACTTTCTCAATGTACCTCTTCTTGGTACCCGTGGAGGAATCAACTACAATCCCGAGCTTGCTATGAGACAGTTTGGTTTTCCTATGAAGTCGAAGCCCATCAATCTTGCCACATCTCCAGAGTTCTTCTTCTACACGAATGCTCCTACCGGACAAAGGAAAGCTTTCGTGGATGCTTGGTCCAAGGTTCGAAGGAAGAGTGTGAAGCATCTAGGTGTGAGATCCGGTGTCGCTCATGAGGCCTATACCCAGTGGGTGATAGATCGAGCTGAGGAGATTGGTATGCCTTATCCAGCTATGAGATACGTGTCTTCGTCTACTCCATCTATGCCTCTACCTCTACTCCCCGCGACTCAGGATATGTATCAGGAGCATCTAGCTATGGAGAGTCGTGAGAAGCAAGTGTGGAAAGCTCGGTACAATCAAGCCGAGAATCTAATCATGACTTTGGATGGTAGAGATGAGCAGAAGACTCATGAGAATCTGATGTTGAAGAAAGAGCTAGCTAAGGCCCGGAGGGAACTAGAAGAGAAAGACGAGCTGCTTATGAGGGATTCCAAGAGAGCCCGAGGACGACGAGACTTCTTTGCCAGATACTGTGATTCAGATTCCGAGTCCGATGATCCTCCGACTACTTCCTATGCTTGAGGACTCCATGTGTTTATCTTGTTGAAATTTCAAAGTATTCCTGTTAAAAAATACTATGTAGTTTTGATTATTTGCAAAGATTTCTAATTTGTTTAAAATTCCTTCGATGAAAAAAATAAGTCTTTTGCATTCGCATTTGCATATCATGCATCATATGCATCATGCATTGGTCACAAAGGCTTCCAAGTGCTCACTATCTCCTGGTTCCTCTGCCGCAGTGTGAAAAGTGGCTCGTGCTCAGAGAGTTTACGAACCAGATAGAATTGATCGAACCAGAGAATACAGAAGAAAGAAAAGGGCTATGGAAGAAGAGAACGCTCAGCTTCGCACCGAGTTAGCCTCTCTAAAGGAGGAATTGGCTAAAGCTAATGACGTCATGACTGCTCTACTAGCTGCTCAAGAGCAATCAGCTACAGCTATCCCTACAACCACAGCTGCACCAGTAACTACAAGCGTGCTCCCTACCACTTCTGCAGACAACCGCTTTACTATGCCAGTGGGGTTTCCGTATGGGCTTCCACCGTTCTTCACTCCCGTTGCTACAGCAAGCACCTCGGGCACTGCTAACAATGTTCTGATCCCTGCAACAAATGCCGCCTCCATCATTGCTACTTTGCCACAAACAACAGCAGCTGTCACTGAGCCTCTGGTACACACTCTGCCTCAAGGTATTAACATCAACACACAGCACAGAAGCATCCCCGTAACCAAGACTATGGAAGAGATGATGGAGGAACTTGCTAAAGAACTCCGTCACGAGATCCAGGCCAATCGAGGGAATACAGACTCTGTCAAAACTCAAGACCTTTGCTTAGTGTCAAAAGTGGATGTCCCTAAAAAGTTCAAGATTCCGGACTTCGACCGGTACAACGGGCTAACTTGCCCTCAAAATCACATCATCAAATACGTCCGAAAGATGGGCAATTACAAAGACAATGATTCCCTTATGATCCACTGTTTTCAGGATAGTCTGATGGAGGATGCCGCAGAGTGGTATACTAGTTTGAGTAAGAATGACATCCATACCTTTGATGAGTTAGCCACCGCTTTCAAGAGCCATTATGGGTTTAACACTCGACTGAGGCCAAATAGGGAGTTTCTCAGGTCCCTATCTCAGAAGAAGGAGGAAAGCTTCCGTGAATATGCGCAAAGGTGGAGAGGGGCGGCTGCCCGTATCACTCCTGCTTTAGATGAGGAAGAAATGACCCAGACGTTCTTAAAGACGTTGAAGAAAGATTATGTTGAGAGGATGATCATCGCTGCCCCGAACAACTTTTCGGAGATGGTCACCATGGGAACCCGTCTTGAGGAAGCCGTCAGGGATGGAATCATTGTGTTTGAGAAAGCTGAATCTTCTACGAGTGCATCGAAAAGGTACGGTAATGGACACCACAAGAAGAAAGAAACGGAAGTGGGGATGGTATCAGCTGGAGCCGGTCAATCAATGGCTACTGTTGCTCCCATCAATGCAGCTCAAATGCCTCCGCCATACCCATATATGCCGTATTCTCAGCATCCTTTCTTCCCGCCATTTTATCATCAGTACCCTCTGCCACCGGGTCAACCTCAAGTGCCCGTCAATGCAATTGCTCAACAGATGAAACAACAGATGCCGGTTCAACAACAACAACAAAATCAGCAAGCTAGGCCTACTTTCCCTCCGATACCGATGTTATATGCTGAGTTGCTTCCAACTTTACTCCAGAGAGGGCATTGTACAACTAGACAGGGTAAGCCCCCACCTGATCCGTTGCCTCCAAGGTTCAGGTCTGATCTCAAATGCGACTTTCATCAAGGTGCCCTAGGTCATGATGTCGAGGGGTGTTATGCTTTGAAATATATCGTGAAGAAGCTCATCGATCAAGGGAAGCTGACTTTTGAGAATAATGTTCCACATGTCCTTGACAATCCGCTACCAAATCATGCCGCTGTGAATATGATCGAAGTGTGTGAAGAAGCTCCGAGACTTGATGTCCGCAACGTCGCAACTCCTCTGGTACCTCTACACATCAAGCTGTGCAAAGCTTCTCTGTTTAATCATGATCATGCCAAGTGTCTGGGATGTCTCCGTGATCCTTTGGGTTGCTATACTGTTCAAAACGACATCCAAAGCTTGATGGATGATAATCTTCTGACTGTCAGTGATGTTTGCGTGGTCGTGCCAGTTTTTCACGATCCGCCTGTCAAGAGTGTACCTTTGAAGAAGAATGCTGAGCCTTTGGTGATAAGGTTGCCAGGACCAATTCCTTATGTTTCGGACAAGGCAGTGCCATACAAGTACAATGCTACTATGATAGAAAATGGAGTAGAGGTGCCTCTAGCCTCCTTTGCCACAGTAAGCAATATTGCCGAAGGGACTTCTGCAGCGCTAAGAAGCGGGAAGGTCCGTCCGCCGTTATTTCAGAAGAAAGTAGCTACGCCGACCATTCCACCAGTTGAAGAAGCAACTCCAACCGTTGTTTCACCCATTGCTACAGATGTGAACCAGTCAGGCAAGTCTATTGAGGATTCGAATTTAGATGAGATTCTGAGAATAATAAAGAGGAGCGACTACAAGATCGTTGATCAGTTGCTGCAGACTCCTTCGAAGATATCTGTATTGTCATTACTCTTGAGCTCTGAGGCTCACAGGAATACCTTGTTAAAAGTGCTGGAGCAGGCTTATGTTGACCACGAAGTTACGGTAGATCGGTTTGGTGGCATAGTGGGAAATATTACTGCTTATAACAACCTCTGGTTCAGTGAAGAAGAGTTGCCGGAAGCGGGAAAGAGTCACAATCTGGCTTTGCACATCTCGGTAAATTGTAAATCAGACATGATATCAAATGTGTTGGTGGATACCGGTTCCTCCCTCAATGTAATGCCCAAGACAACTCTAGATCAGTTGAGCTACCGTAGGACCCCGTTGAGGAGAAGTACTTTCTTGGTCAAAGCTTTTGATGGATCTCGAAAGAATGTGCTGGGAGAGATAGACTTGCCGATAACCATTGGCCCTGAGAATTTCTTGGTTACTTTCCAGGTGATGGACATTAACGCATCCTACAGTTGCCTGCTGGGAAGACCGTGGATACACGATGCAGGTGCGGTTACTTCCACCTTACATCAGAAGTTGAAATTTGTGAAGAATGGAAAACTCGTTACAATCCATGGTGAAGAAGCATACTTAGTCAGCCAATTGTCTTCTTTTTCTTGTATTGAAGCAGGGTCTGCTGAAGGGACTGCGTTCCAAGGTTTGACCATTGAAGGTGCAGAGTCTAAGGAAGCTGGGGCCGCTATGGCTTCATTGAAGGATGCTCAGAGAGCCATTCGAGAAGGTCAGACTGCCGGCTGGGGCAAGGTGATACAGCTCTGTGAGAACAAGCGTAAAGAAGGTCTCGGGTTCTCCCCGTCATCAAGGGTTTCCTCGGGAGTCTTCCACAGTGCAGGGTTTGTTAATGCTATCTCTGAAGAAGCCACTGGATCTGGTCTCAGGCCTGCATTTGTTACACCAGGAGGCATTGCGACAAATTGGGATGCCATTGACATTCCTTCAATCATGCATGTTTCTGAGTAATGTGTCTTGTTGCTTTAATGCTTTGTTTTCAAAATAACAATCCTCTCGCTCTGCCCAAAGCGAGAGTGATGTTTTCTGTAAGGGCATGTTTGTTTCGGCATTGCCGTTGATTAATAAAATTTTGTCGTTTCTTCCACGACTACTTTTTTTAGTGCTTTTTCCCTTGGAAACAATGGTAATGCCAGAAAAAACCAAAACGTCTGTATTTTCTTATTAATTTCAAAAATCTGCATGAAAAAAAAAAAACTCTTTCTAAAATCATCCAATCATTATATGCAGGTTGAACCATAATAAACCCGTTGAACACAGTAATCCTGCGGTTCCTCCGAATTTTGAATTCCCTGTGTATGAAGCCGAAGATGAGGAAGGTGATGACGTACCATATGATATCACTCGGTTACTTGAGCAAGAAAAGAAAGCCATTCAGCCTCACCAGGAAGAAATTGAGCTTATCAACATAGGTACCGAGGAAAACAAACGAGAAATCAAGATTGGTGCTACTCTAGAGGAAGGGGTTAAACAGAAGATCATCCAACTCCTCCGGGAATATCCGGATATTTTTGCATGGTCCTATGAAGATATGCCAGGTTTAGACCCTATGATCGTGGAGCATCGGATCCCTACCAAGCCGGAATGTCCTCCCGTCAGGCAGAAATTGAGAAGGACTCATCCTGATATGGCTCTCAAGATCAAGAATGAAGTTCAAAAGCAGATTGATGCGGGTTTCCTCATGACAGTTGAGTATCCCGAATGGGTTGCTAATATTGTGCCTGTGCCAAAGAAGGATGGTAAAGTTCGGATGTGTGTTGACTTCAGGGACTTGAACAAAGCCAGTCCAAAAGACAACTTTCCGTTACCTCATATCGATGTGCTTGTTGATAATACTGCTCAGTCTAAGGTGTTCTCCTTCATGGACGGTTTCTCCGGTTATAATCAAATCAAAATGTCTCCTGAAGATAGAGAAAAGACATCTTTTATCACTCCATGGGGTACTTTCTGCTACAAAGTGATGCCGTTCGGCCTAATCAATGCTGGTGCTACCTACCAAAGGGGAATGACCACTCTGTTTCATGACATGATTCACAAAGAAGTCGAGGTATATGTGGACGACATGATTGTGAAGTCAACGGATGAGGAGCAGCATGTTGAATATTTAACAAAGATGTTTGAAAGGTTGAGAAAATACAAGCTGCGATTGAATCCCAACAAATGTACATTCGGTGTCAGATCCGGGAAATTATTAGGCTTCATTGTCAGCCAAAAGGGCATTGAAGTCGATCCTGATAAAGTCCGGGCCATCCGAGAAATGCCAGCTCCACAGACAGAGAAGCAAGTCAGAGGTTTCCTCGGGCGTTTGAATTACATCTCCCGATTCATATCTCATATGACTGCAACCTGCGGGCCGATCTTCAAGCTACTTCGAAAGAACCAGCCTGTTGTATGGAATGATGAATGCCAAGAAGCTTTTGATAGCATCAAGAATTACCTGCTGGAACCACCTATCCTGGTCCCACCCGTGGAAGGAAGGCCGTTGATCATGTATTTGGCAGTATTTGATGAATCCATGGGATGCGTGCTTGGTCAACAAGATGAAACTGGAAAGAAAGAGCATGCTATCTACTATCTAAGCAAGAAGTTCACCGATTGTGAAACTCGGTATACAATGCTTGAGAAGACTTGTTGTGCTTTGGCCTGGGCCGCTAAACGCCTGCGTCATTATTTGGTGAATCATACAACTTGGTTGATATCCAGAATGGATCCAATAAAGTATATCTTTGAGAAAGCGGCCGTTACTGGGAGGATCGCACGCTGGCAGATGCTTTTGTCTGAATATGATATTGTGTTCAAAACTCAAAAGGCAATCAAAGGCAGCATTCTTGCCGATCACCTGGCTTACCAGCCTCTCGATGATTATCAACCAATTGAATTCGATTTCCCTGATGAAGAGATCATGTATTTGAAATCCAAAGACTGCGAAGAACCGTTGATTGATGAAGGTCCAGATCCCAATAGCAAGTGGGGTTTAGTCTTTGACGGTGCTGTCAATGCTTATGGTAAGGGAATTGGGGCAGTCATTGTATCCCCGCAGGGGCATCACATTCCTTTTACCGCCAGAATCTTGTTCGAATGTACCAACAATATGGCTGAGTATGAAGCATGTATCTTCGGGATCGAGGAAGCAATTGACATGAGAATCAAACACCTCGACATCTATGGAGATTCTGCGCTCGTCATCAATCAGATAAAGGGTGAATGGGAGACCCACCATGCTAATTTGATTCCTTATCGTGATTATGCGAGACGTTTGCTGACATATTTTACAAAGGTTGAACTGCACCATATTCCTCGTGATGAGAACCAAATGGCTGATGCTCTTGCTACTCTATCTTCCATGTTTCGAGTGAACCATTGGAATGATGTGCCAATAATCAAAGTGCAACGCCTTGAAAGACCTTCGCATGTGTTTGCTATTGGGGATGTGATCGATCAGGCTGGTGAGAATGTGGTTGACTATAGACCCTGGTACTATGACATCAAGCAGTTCTTGCTGAGCCGTGAGTATCCGCCAGGTGCTTCCAAACAAGACAAGAAGACCTTGAGAAGATTGGCCAGTAGATTCCTGTTAGATGGAGATATTCTGTACAAGAGAAACTACGACATGGTATTGTTAAGATGTGTTGATGAACATGAAGCAGAGCAGTTAATGCATGATGTACATGACGGTACCTTCGGGACCCATGCTACAGGGCATACTATGTCAAGAAAGTTGCTACGGGCAGGTTACTACTGGATGACTATGGAGCATGATTGCTACCAGTACGCCAGAAAATGTCACAAATGTCAAATCTATGCTGATAAGATTCATGTGCCTCCGCACGCTCTCAATGTTATGTCATCCCCATGGCCGTTCTCAATGTGGGGCATCGATATGATCGGAAGGATTGAACCGAAGGCTTCAAATGGTCATCGTTTCATCTTAGTAGCAATTGACTACTTCACCAAGTGGGTCGAAGCAGCATCTTATACCAATGTGACCAAGCAAGTGGTAGCTAAGTTTATCAAGAACAACCTCATCTGTCGATATGGTGTTCCCAGCAAGATTATTACCGACAACGGTACCAACCTGAACAACAATGTGGTGCAAGCTCTTTGTGAAGAATTCAAAATTGAGCATCATAACTCTTCTCCTTATAGACCTCAGATGAATGGTGCAGTTGAGGCCGCCAACAAGAATATCAAGAGAATCGTCCAGAAGATGGTAACTACTTACAAGGACTGGCATGAGATGTTACCCTATGCTCTGCATGGCTACCGCACTACCGTGCGCAGTTCAACCGGGGCAACTCCTTTCTCTCTTGTATATGGTATGGAAGCAGTTCTTCCTTTGGAAGTGGAGATCCCATCTCTCCGTGTGATCATGGAAGCAAAGTTATCCGAGGCTGAATGGTGCCAAAGCCGGTATGATCAGTTGAATTTGATTGAGGAAAAACGTATGGATGCCATGGCTCGTGGACAGTCATATCAAGCAAGAATGAAGACTGCCTTTGACAAGAAAGTCCATCCTCGAGAATTCAAGGTAGGGGAACTTGTATTGAAAAGGAGGATAGGCCAGCAACCCGACCCAAGGGGCAAGTGGACGCCTAACTATGAAGGTCCTTATGTTGTCAAGAAGGCCTTCTCCGGTGGTGCTTTAATCCTTACACACATGGATGGTATAGAACTTCCAAATCCAGTGAATGCCGATATAGTCAAGAAATACTTTGCCTAGAAATATGAAAAGAACAGCGTGGTAGGTCGAAAACCCGAAAGGGCGGCCTAGGCAAAAATGCGCTTCCCGGTGGATCGAAAACCCGAAAGGGCGGTCCAGGCAAAAATAAGGGACAAAAAAGAAACAAATATGAAAAGCTCGCTGAGATTGTACGCAAATCAGGCAAGAATGAGCGTCTCGATGAGCCGAAAACCCGGAAGGGCGGTTCATGCAAAAATGAGATTGAAGCAAAAGGCAAGTAACTATATCTGGCTAACCACCGTCCCCTTGGGGCATCTGCAGCTGTTAATGACCATCTTCATCAAAAGCTCCTATGCTTGCGAATTCAAAGTTTCCAGGAAATGTCATGATTACTGTGTTCAATGTATCACCAACCAATAAAATTACCATTTTCCAAGCTTTGTAAATCCGTGGAGTCACGCCTTCGGCTGACTACCACTCTTATACATCAAATTGAGCCTGTGCTTTTGTTTAAAATTCTATTTTCTTCTACTTTCAAAGCTATATACAAAACATTTTCTTTCTATTTTGATAATGGCAATGCTTGAAACAAACGTTTTTGAAAACTGAAAACTTTTTGTTTATTTTGAAAAGCAAACCTGAGCAACAGGGTACATTCAAATGAAACATGCATGAGCGAGAGTATGTTGGTGTCTATTTCAATATATGTTACCAGCAGGTTCTCCTCCAAGATAATCTGTGGTCAATGGCAAGAATGAAAAAACAGAATGAAAATGCATGAAAATTAATGAGCTCGCTAAGTTGAAAACCCGAAAGGGCGGCTTAGGCAAAAATGAGCACCCCGCTGGATTGACAACCCGAAAGGGCAGTTCAGGCAAAAATGGGGCATTGAAAAGAATTTATTTCCCCGGTGGACCGAAAACCCGAAAGGGCGATCCAGGCAAAAATGGGATGCAAAAAATGATGAATGAAAATGAGAATATAACATGCAAAAGCATGGACCACAGATGCAATGTCTACAACATACCCAGCGCTGAAATGCCCAGCACAACGGCGTTTTCCCCAGTCGGGTCTTCCAAGATTCTATCCCCAGCAAGATGCATAGCTACCTGCCCTCAGCCATGGTTCCGATACGTCTCCCAACGACGTCATCCCCAAAGAGGATTTCCAAGAATGTGTAATATAGCACGAGCCACTACGTGCCCAATACTCTAATGTCTTGTCTTCCCCGTGAAGTCGTGCCTACAAAATGCCAACGGTCATGCATTACAAGCATTCATACATGCATAATCATGCATATTACGTGCCCATGCATTTAATGAAATTGTTATATCATCCATGCATATTGCATTTCCAATGTCAACATCAGTCTCAATTCAATACTCATGTCAGGTTCTCTGTCAAAACCTTGTGAGCCAATAATATCGGTCAATTTCTGCCTTTCAATTCAAATCGACGTCAAGTCAACCTCAATCTATATTTTGTCAACAAACCAATCCCCATTGAATGTGTTTCTGTTTGGTCAAGTTACTAGTTCGCATCCAAGAACGACTTGTACCCTTTTACTTTTCAATGTTATCGGTCGAGTGCCCAGCTCAATCCAAGAGCAGCTTGTACCTGTCTATATGTTTCCGTTTGGTCAAGTGACTAGCTCAATCCAAGAGCAGCTTGTACCTGTCTATCTGTTTCTGTCCGGTGGAGTAACCAGTTCGCATCCAAGAACAAGCTCGCACCTGTCTATTTGCCTTGCTTTCAGTCGAGTCACCAGTTCGAATCCGTAAGAACAACTTGTAATTGTCAATTTTTCCAGTCGGGTTATCAGTTCGAATCCATAAGAACAACTCGCACTTTCCAATATCCCCAAGTGAGTCACCAGTTCGAATCCATAAGAACAACTCATGTTTGTCCAGTAACCTCTATCCCCTGTGAAGTGACCAGTTCGAATCCATAAGAACAACTCGCAGTTGTCTGTTTGTTTCATCCCCGGTCAAGTGGCTAGTTTGAATCCAAGAACAGCTTGTACCTGTCCAACTTGTTTCTAGTTTCCCGTTACTCTGCTATTCACTATCTTTGTCAATGTCTACCAATCCCGCAATGGATACGACATATTTTGTTAATTCCAATCCCCATGAGGTCTTGCATTCATAATCCAAATGATGCATGGCATGCATATTATTTGAAAATGGGTAGGCGTATTTTTACGTCCAAACACAGTGTAAATGCTAATATTTAAGTATCTTCGTCCTGTCAAGCCAAAGACTCCGTCTCTTGATTCTCCAGACAAAGAAACTTAAATAGGGGCAGCTGTTATACCCTGTTTTTGGACCTAAAAATACTGGGCCCAATTTCATTTCAAACTTTGTCGATTATCAAATTTCAACTGCACAGTTCAAATTGTCTCTGCCTCGCAGTATTTTCAATCACAATTTTACCTATGTTTTTCTTGCATAAAACCTTTCAAAATGTCTTTACTTGTCTTGTAAGTCATTCAAAAATGTCTCTGAATCATTACATTGCTTTTTCTACAGTTTATTTCAAAATTTGCAAAAAGTCATACAGAAGGGTATTTTGGTCATTTCCTGCAGTGGGACCCATTTTCATCCTTGTGACTGTCTCTGAGTCTTTTTAGATTACTTTTAAACATTTCATCAGTAAACTTTGTTAAAATTCATTTCAAACTTGCGTCTGAGTCAGTGTCAAGTCAATTCGAGTCTGTTTAGGTCATTTTTAGCCCTAGGGGCATTTTGGTCATTTCACATAAAATTTTGGCATGGGGAGGTTACTTTGAAGTACCTCATTTAGGCCATTGGTTCGTTTTAGTCCGTTTTGTCAATTTTATTTGTGTTTCGCTTTACGTTTGGTCAAATTACCAATTTTATTTTAATTTTTAGTGTTTTTATTATTTTTGCATTTTTGTCCTCAAAGAGTTCCAAAATTGCAGTTCAGTCCACTTTTTTTTTCCAATTTTCATTTCAGTCCTTTTTGTCAAATTGCAGTTTAGTCCTTGAAGTTTTATTTTTTGCAGAAAGGTCCAAAGTTCATTTTTCAGGTCCAAAGCCGTGCCATCCCTTTTCCAAATCCAGGTGTCACATTTTCGTTGGCTCAAGTGTACACATGTCAGCTATAAAAGCAGTGAGTCAGAGTCAAAGCGAGAACAACACGCCAACTCAACAAACGCATTTTCAGATTCTCTCTCCAATCAGTTAGATCAAAACAGAAAAATTTCTCAGATTCATCAAGAACACGAAGAACACAAAACCCTAACCGTTTCCAGAAAGTCACAAATTCATCAAGTTTCAGTGTTTTTCGCATCAATTCTCAGAGATTCGTATGAATCTTCATCACTGAATTGATTGATTCTCTGCAATTCCAAACGCGAGCTCGCATCAAAGCAAGCTCAAGCGTTGATCACAGAGAGCCTCTCGCAAAGAAATCAAAGAAGCAAGTTCAAACGTATAATCAGAGAAAGAATCGGAGAAGATGAAGAAACCAAGCCAGTAAACCGATTTATTTTCGGTTCAGAGAAAACCAAAGAACGTTCAAGTTTTCCGAAGATTTTCTCCTTCAAGAATCTCAACCAAATTCAGGTAAAACTCAGTTTTCTCTTTTTAAAAAGCATAATCACTGTTAAACCTGCAAACAAGATCCAAAAAATTTCCAGAATCATAAAAAAAATCATAACCGTAAGCAAAAACATAGATCCATAGAAATCCAGAAGTTGTAAGCAAGGACGAGTGCCAGAGAGATAGCCAACACGGAATCAATGTAGATCTTGAGGTGTTACAAGCTTCTTTTAAAAATTCTTTGAAAACCTAAAAAAATTTTTCAAAACCGTGACACAAAAACGTAGATCTACGTTGATTCACGCCTTGCATGAAAAATCCAGTGGCATATTCGTGTTTAGGATGGAAAAGGATATCTGAAAATGTAAGTTTTTTTGAAAACGGTGGAGTTTGTTCAACTCCGGCGGCGGCGCCACCACCCTTGGGCGGCCGGCCACCACGCCGGAGGAGCAAAACT
This sequence comes from Medicago truncatula, assembly GCF_003473485.1. Taxonomy (NCBI): domain Eukaryota; kingdom Viridiplantae; phylum Streptophyta; class Magnoliopsida; order Fabales; family Fabaceae; genus Medicago; species Medicago truncatula. The sequence continues at coordinate 303,831 of NC_053045.1, forward strand.
CACCGGGGAAGATGAAGATCTTCCGTGTTTTTCCAGAATCCGGTGAGGGTTTAGAGAGAGATGAGAGATGAGAGAAGAGGGAAGAACTTAGAGAGAGAAAGGGAAGTAGAGAAATGAAAAAACCGGTGCTCTCTTGTTTATATAAGCCAGCGAACCGGACCGGTTCAATCCGGTCCATTCCCCTTTGATTCCTGGCCGCTTGATCTAGGGTTTCAGAATCCTGGATCAATCGTGTGGTTACTGTGCATCCGGATCTTTTAAGGATTGGGCTTTGGTTTGGGCTTAGTTTTTTTTTTTTTTTTTGTTATTTTCTTGCTATTTGCACTGCCTGTCTTTGCTATCCGCACCTGTTGCTTGCCTACCTTTTTATAGAAAATTCCTAAAAAAATCCTAGTTGTTTCTCAATGTATTTTTGGCATTTTTATGGTGTTTTCTTGCATGAAAAAATATTAAAATGGCATGAACTAATTTCCATGAGTTTCTACACTTTTGGTATGCATTTTGTTATGTTTTGTTCTTGGCATTTTGATATTATGACATGGATGAATGATGCCTAATATGGTGATGAACATGCCTCTGGAAATGTGTTTATTTTTGTTGTGTTTGGATATGATTTTATGGATTACTTGTTTCACAAGAAATAATGGTTTATTTTTTAGAATAAAGTGGCAAATTTCTCTATGAACTTGGTATGATATTTTGCATGCATACGCCTCCATTAATTGCATGTCATGGCTTGAAACAAAATTTCTTTCTAAATTGCCATGATGTGATGATTATGGGTCACTAGCATTTTTAAGTATCATATCAAATGTCTTCTAGGTTTATTACCACTTTATTGCTTTCTCTTGGCCATCTTTATGCATTTTCTCTTAATTACTTCCTACTATTGTGTGCTTTATGACTACTAACCATTTCATCTCATGTGCCATACATTTCATAGCATTCCACCACTCTCTCCACTTTCTTTAGCTTAGCATTTATTTTTTGCAAATCTTAATTCATTTGGTGATGTAATTTGTTATCATTGGTTTGTAGCTTGGCAAAGGGGCCATAGAATGTATTTAGGCAATTTTTGTAATATGGACTATGGACACTATGACGCACCGACACGCACACACTCACCTTAGATGTATGCATAGGATTGTATGGTTAAATAAGCGTTTAGGTTTTAAACACTTAGAGAAAATCCATCTTTTTTCCAAAAAACAATTGAACTTCACTTCAAAAAATTTCATAATAAATATGAAGTCAACACTTCATTTTTTTCTTTTCTTTTTCTTAAGAAAAAATTCAATTCATCTTAATCATTTAGACTTTCTTTCTAATCACTAATCAAACCTCACTTTTTTGCTAAATCTAATGCTCATGAAGCCTCCCAATCTCCTTCTTCAAAACTTTTTTTTTTTTCAAAACTTAAAAGCAAACAATTAAAATCAAAAACAAGTTTTTTAGCAAGAACTACGAACGGTTTTGATCCCTTAAAAGGGTACGTAGGCAATGAGTCAAAACTCATCCAAGCCGAAATAAAATCAAAATTCTACTTCTTCTCACCCCCATTCTTAACTAAATAAACCTCCCATTTTCAAAAGTAAGTAAAATAAAGCGTGAATATAGACTTAGGAAAACGGCTCCTATAGAGGACTATAGTTACTCCGGGTGCCTAACACCTTCCCGTAGTAAAACCGACCCCCGAACTTAGAATCTAAGGGTTTTTTCTCAATTTTTCCCTTCCCAAGAAAAAAGAGAGATATCAACGGTCGAAAGGTACAAGTCCAATTAATGACTTGGCACCCAAAAACCATGATAACAACAATAAATTAAGAATAAGAAAAAATGTATGTATGTATTTAATTTGTACGCATCGACAATGTAAAAATATTTTACACATGCCTCCAATTAAATCGTAACACATAGGTTGTGTTTGATCTACTAAAAGGTAAATAATAAACATAACTGCACATCTTGTAAAAATAAAAACAGAACAACACAAGACAAACTTTTATTGTATTAAACAACGTTTTGGTCTTATAGGATGTTTGATAGACAAAAGGTTATTTTGGTATTTTAGAAAACTTGTAAGAATTTGAAAATAAAAGTTGTGTTGTCATGCCCCAAAGGCCACGGGCAAATTTGAGGAGCAACTCCTCTCACACTGTGTTCTCTTGCCCCATAGTTTGTCCCAAATAGTTTTTGAATTAAAGATAGTAGAAACCAATCTTATAAATGTATGTGGATATATCGTGTGATTTGATTGCATGCAGGTGTAAAATACAGAAAAAAAGAAAAGAGAGAGAAAGAGACCTTATAGACAGGGCGATTACCGGTGGGAGAAATAGGACCGTAAACAGTTTCCCCAGGAAGAAGAAGCTGAAGTGTAGCTTCAAATACAGCATAAACAGCTATAATTTGGAAAGAGAGAAGTGTTGGTTTAGGCCATAGATTAACAAAACCTTGTAAACCATTATTGTTCAAATAATCAAATGTCTTCAAAATTGATCCATCCATAGCCGTCATTGTATACCATCTTCAATTCAATTCAATGAATTAGATCTACTAAATAAATAATTAGTAATTTGAAATTAAGTAAGTAAGTAGACTTACAGTAGATTGACGAAAGGAGGAGCAAGTGTGAGAAGAGATATCATAGAAGCATATGTGACGAGTGGTGAATGTACCGTTTCGGTCTTCTTCTTCGATTCCACCATTTTCGATCTTCTTCTTCTTACTAGCTACGACTTAGCGTCGACTATAAATAAAATAAAATGCGATTGTTTGTTACGCAATCATATGATATATATAGTTTTAAAAACCGGCTCGGACCGGCCGGTTGGGCCGGTCGAATCGTGAACCGGTGGTGTGTCCGATTCGGTCTGATATTTGGATCGGTTGTGCAGTTGAATCGGTCAGAACCGGCGTGACTCGCTAAAACTCGGAATAAATCGGTGACTCGGCCGGTTTAGCGAACCGGAGCGGGTCAATACACAACTTGATTTCAATTGATAAAAAAATCAGAAAGTGAGAAAGATTATCGTACAGAAGATGTGAGAAGGAAAGAACGAGGATTGAAAATCAAATATGCTATGTGTTTTTTTATTTGAGATCTACTTTTTAGATGAATGCTGCAGGTTTTGGTTCAGAGAGAGAATGGAAGATGAGGGGTAAGGGAGGGAGGTGGCGCAGTGCAAATGCAAAAGTAGGGTTATGTTTCCAACTTAATTGACATTTAAGAGTCCATTTAAAACTCAGTAAAATTCTTTCTTTTTTTAATTTTTTACAATTATTACTCTATTCATATTTGAAAAAAGATAATTTGTGAAATTGGTTAAAATTAGTTTGGACACCCGTGTCAAGCACGGGCTAGAATTTCGTCATATTTAATGGAGAGGATATTGTGATGTATCAAGTGTTAGTTAAAGTTCTCTTGAACTTAGCGCAGTTGGTATGGACAATGCATAATATATGAAAGGTCCGGGGTTCAAACCTCGGACACCATAAAATAAAAGTGTCATTTAAATCTCATCATTGGATAAAATACTGGAGGTCGAAGAACAAATAAGTGAAAAAAAACTCATATACTAAAGCCTTAAAATTTTGGATGAAGATGCGACATCATTCTCACTTGTGTGGTTGTTTTTTCTGCAATGTGTTGTCTCCCCCGTAAGTCCCA